>NW_025047824.1:662500-675000 GCF_018831695.1 Puntigrus tetrazona
TATAATGATTCATATATATATATATACATACATACATACATACATACATAAAATACATATACAGTATGAGTTTAAAAAATGTTTTGATTTAAGTTAGATATTAATAGAACTATGTGAATGCATGTAAATATTTTCAAAATACGTACTTTTATGTGTGTCTTATGTGTATACATAGTAAGTATTGTCTTTATTCTTGCGATGCACAGTGATTTTAAGCATTGCTTCAGTATTCTTCAGAAATCATTTTAATATGCTGTTTTGCTGGCCAAAAAACAATTCTGATTATTAAAAATGTTGAAAACGACACCTTTTTTTATGAAATCTGTGAAACATTTTTTTTTTCCAGATTCACAGACAAATGGAAACTGCATTTTTATTTTATTTTTTTGAAATGGCAACATTATAAATGTCTTCAGGGTCCCTTTTAAAGACGTTTAAAACCGTTTTAACGCATCCTTGCTGAAAGAGTGGCTAGTTCACGTACTTCGGCTTTTCTGAAATATATAGAGCTGGAAGGTGGCCCGAGCCAAACCGAGAAAAAAAATTTTCACCCAAAAAAATGACAATTTAATTAAATGTTTTTGGCAATTTCACATTTACGTCTCAAATTTTGGATCTTTTCTCACAATTCTGGCTTTTATTGTTCCTATCGCTTTATATCTTTTTGTAATTGCACGTTTGCTGTTTTTTTTTTGCTTCTCAGAAATGCGTTTATATCTCGCGATCATAACGTCGTTTCTCCCAATTCTGACTTCATCCTTAAATTCGCATCTTAGTTCGCGGAACTGATATCTTTGGATCCTCAGCTTCTATCTAGCGACTGAAAAGATTCTCTTTTCAATGCAATTATCTTTTAGTTCTTGTAAACGCCGTCCACTACTGTTGATGAAAATGCTGATGCGTTATTATTTTTGGGCCGGCCTCTCGTAGCTGGGAGCGGCGCGTGGACCCGATGGGCCGGGTGTATTTCGTGGACCACATCAGCAGGACCACCACGTGGCAGCGGCCCACGATGGAGACGGTGCGAAACTACGAGCAATGGCAACACCAGCGCAGTCAGCTGCAGGGAGCCATGCAGCAGTTCAACCAAAGATTCATCATTGGGGTGAGGAAACCAAACGCGTGCATTTTTTTTATAGTTCATGTTATAACGCGCATAACAAGTATTCTCCTGTAGCTGCAGGATCAGGCTTCAGCCACCCAGAATAAGGAGTTTGACCCGCTGGGACCTCTTCCGCACGGCTGGGGTGAGAGAGCGGCAAACCTTCCTTTCATTGCATTCCCCTATTTCTGAAATACGCTGGACAAGCAGCTACTTTTTATTGTTCCGGTAACCTTATTATCTGCACCTGCGAAGCAGCGCTAAATATAACCCGTACATCCTTCACTTTAACAAACGAGAAGCGCTTGCGCCGCGCGAACCGGCGGGCGAAAATAGCTCAAACGTTGAAAGTTTTTGGCGAAAGGCTTAATCACATCTTGGCTCCGTTATTTCTTGCTTTTCTACCCGGTGACTCAGAGAAGAGAACGGACAGCAATGGCAGAGTTTACTTCGTTCATCACACGACCAGGACGACGCAGTGGGAGGATCCGCGCACACAAGGGTCAGTCCGTCTGGAAGAGAAAAACAATAAAGCGCTTGTACTTTTCTGACCTACAATGCGCTGCGCTTTCAGCCGTGATTAAGGAAGTTTTTCTTTTTGGTCTATGGATGTTGTAATTTCCATCTGCAGTGTAAATGTCCATAATGATTTTTTTTGGGTTGAAATGATTTAATAGTGAGACACTGTAAATAACTAATTATCTCATTCAGCAATTTTTCGTAAACCCGTGCCTGTCAAAGTGTGCTCCTGACTCTGTTTCTGTTGTAGTTTGCTAAATGATAAGCCGCTGCCGGAAGGCTGGGAGATGAGGTTCACGGTTGATGGCATCCCTTACTTCGTAGATCACAACCGCAGGACCACCACTTACATCGACCCACGGACCGGAAAATCCTCCCTGTGAGTGCAAGCGCCCCCACACGTGCATAGATAATGCAGTTCTGCCAGGTTTCCCTGCATTATGAAGTCAAGAGCAGTTTACTCTGGCGTTATAATTTTAGCAGCGGTTCATGGTCGTAATATGATGTTTGCAGCGCTGTTGCGTTACGATATTGGCAGCAGCGCAGTATGACATTAGCTTGACTGTTCATGGTCACGTTATGATGTCTTCATCATCGCATTATGACTTTAGCAGCAGCTCATAGTCGTGTTGCGTTGACGGTTGCGTTATGATGTCAGCAGTAATGCAGTGTTCACGGTCGCATTAAGATGTTTATTGTTGCTTTATGATGCTAGCCGAATTCTTCATCATCGCATTAGTGTGTTCGCCGCAGTGCCGTGTTCATCGTTGCAGTATGATGTTAGCTGCAATGCAGGGTCCACGGTCGCATTGTGATTTTAGCTGAAGTACGGTGTTCATCGTCGCATTACGATGTCAGCTGCGGTCTTCATCGTCAACGCATTAAGATTTTAGCAGCAGCCCATAGTCGTAATGCGATGTTCGTAATACTGTTGCATTAATAGTTGCGTTATGATGTCAGCAGTAATGCAGTGTTCATGGCCGCGTTGTGACCGTACTTCAGCTAATGTTTTCATCGTCGCATTACGATGTTAGCTGGGGTCTTCATCGTCGCATTGTGAATTTAGCAGCCGTTCATGGTCGTAATATGATGTTCGTAATACTGTTGCATTGACACTTGCATTATGATGTCAGCAGTAATGCAGTGTTTACGGTCGCGTTCTGATATTAGCTGCAATGTGGTTTTCATTGGTTCTTTAGGATGCAAGCTGAAGTCGTCATTATCGCATTATTATGTTAGCCGCAGTGCCGTGTTCATCGTCGCATTACGATGTCAGCTGTGGTATTCATAATCGCATTGTGATATTAGCCGCAGTGCCGTGTTCATCATTGCAGTACGATGTTAGCTGCAGTCTCTTCATCCTCGCATTGTGATTTTAGCAGCCGTTCATGGTCATAATATGATGTTTGCAATACTGTTGCATTGACACTTGCGTTATGATGTCAGCAGTAATGCAGTGTTCACGGTCGCGTTCTGATATTAGCTGCAATGTGGTTTTCATTGTTGCTTTATGATGTTAGCTGAAGTCTTCATCATATCATTATGATATTCCCCGCAGTGACGTGTTTATTGGCGCATTACTATGTTGGCTGCAGTGCCGTGTTCGTCGTTGCAGTATGACGTTAGCTGCAATGCAGTGTTCACGGTCACATTGTGATATTAGCAGAAGTACGGTGTTCATCGTCGTATTACGATGTCAGCTGCGGTCTTCATCGTCACGTTGCGATATTAGCCGCAGTGATGCGTTCATCGTCGCAATATGATGTTAGCTGCAGTCTCTTCATCATCGCATTGTGATTTTAGCAGCAGCTCATGGCCGTAATACGATGTTCGTAGCACTGTTGCGTTCACAGTTGCGTTACGATGTTTGCTGCAGTGCAGTGTTCACGATAGGAATATGACGTCAGCAGTAGTGCAGCTTTTATGGTTGCAATATGATGAGTAGCAGTTAACTGGTGCACTTTGTCGTTTAACAGGAGTGCAGCTTTTAATGTTGTCAGCCGTATGGCGTCCTCTCTTTATACCGATCAATTGCTTTTGAAATCTTTATACACAAATAATAAAAAAAAAAGCTTGTTGATGACCTTGAGGCTGGTTTGGGGAATTTCTTGCTTTGCTTAATTCGGCTTAGCTTACAGATGCACAGTGATCTCTTTCAGGCGAGACAGTCATTACAGGCATAACAGGAAAAACGGGTTTGCGCGCCTCGGGAGTGAAACTGCATTCGATTATAATCTTCCGCGATGACTCAGCTCCGAGAACGCAGACACGCCTCTCTCTCAGAATGCGTCTATCAATCCGCATAAAATGTTTTCGACGGCACAAAGCGATCCTCTACGTCACAGGAATGCGAGACGTGCTGCTGATGTCAAACAAGCGTCCGCTCTCGGTCTTACCCGTCACGAGCACCATAATAAACACCCAGGGCGTCTAGATAAGGCTTTTATTAGGGTGTTTTCAGCTGCTCTGTGTACAGTTCGAGGCATTTAAGAAGCAACCAGGAAGAATTAGCATGCACAGCGATTATAGTGATCGTCATACTTAACATTAAGTAAACATCTCGCTGCAGTGCTTTAGACTGAGTCTTAGCCGTTTTACTGTATATCGTGTTTGTATCATAAACCGTTTCACTCTTTCCTTCCCTTCAGCGAGAATGGCCCTCAAATCACATACGTACGAGACTTCAAAGCCAAAGTTCAGTACTTCAGATTCTGGTGTCAGGTGAGGATTTCCTTCAGTTCTGCAGCTTTAATGCATGGGAGTTTATTAACATATCAGAACAATATTAAAGGGATAGTTCACCCAAAAAAGAAAGTTGTATTCATCTTCATGCCACCCAAGATGTAGAGTTTGCAGTGAATGGGTGCCGTCAGAATTGAGTCCAAACTTCTTTGATATGATGTTGTTTCTGACGGCACCCATTCGCTGCACATCTGTTGATGAGCAAGTGACCAAATCTGACAGCAAAAATAAACTGATCTGCATCTTGGAGGGGCGTTTTAAAAAAAGCATCTAAAATGTGTGTCATTATTACTTTTTAAAAATGAATTGGGTTTGTTTTCAATTGTTTTTGGTTTGTTTTCCATGTTTTACAGCAATTAGCAATGCCCCAGCACATAAAGATCAACGTCAGCCGCAAAACGCTGTTTGAAGACTCGTTTCAGCAGGTGACGCAGCTTTCAAAGGGCTGTAAAACGGTGGTGTTTTTCTGCTAGTAGCTCCGGATCGGAGACGTGGCGTGGAGCCTGTGAATGTTTTTGGAGTCTCAGAGATGTGAAATGACGCTGTTCTGGTGTCTTCCTGCAGATCATGAGCTTCAGCGCTCAGGATCTCCGGCGCAGGCTGTGGATCATCTTCCCTGGGGAGGAGGGGCTTGACTACGGGGGCGTGGCCAGGTACGTTTCATATTTCTCTCTTTTGGAGAATAAAGACCAGGGGCCCGTTTCGTAAAACAGGTTTACCAGATAAGCCAGGTTTATTGTAGTTAGTTTGACTTGTTGTCAGTTGACTAACTGAAATAAACCTGGTTAGTTTGGTAAACCTTTTTTTTTTTATGAAACGTTTTATGGAGGCCCCAGGTCAAAGCATTGTAGAGCAGGGCTGCACAATATATCAATATGCTTTTCAGATTGTGCACACTGTAAATAATTAATTAAATAGATACTTTCACTGCTGCCAATCTGCCAGAATATAAGCACATTTGTTTTTAAGTAAAAAAAAAACTAAACATATTGTAACTTAATAATAATAAAATATTACATATTAAATATTTAGGTTTTTATTTTTACATTACTACAGTTACAATATTATAATATATTTATTATTTTGTTTAATATCTTATTTAATAATAATGACAATTATTATTGTAATCCTTATTTTGTAGTCATATTAATTATATAATTGGACAGAAACAGCGGGAATGTGCCCCATGAAATGTTTATTTTTTTTTTTAGCTCTGTTGTCCAGGGTTATTATAGGTAACTAACAAAAAATTTAAACCATGCAAACTTCATTATTAATTAAAATAAATGTTAACTGAATTAAAATAAAACATTAAAGCATATAATATAAAGCACGAACGTGTTTTATTTTAGTTAGTTGTTAAGTTTAACTTAAAATAACGAAAGCTAAAATTGAAAACAAAAATAATAAGAATGTAAATCTATAATTGGCATCTTAGTAATGCTAACCTTAAAGTTCACTTCGTGGTTACTGAAAGGCTCCTATAAAGAGCAGATGTCAAGGTTGTTGAAGTGTTTTTTTAGATGTTCGGTGCATCTCTTGTGTCCAGTGTGATACTCTAAAATAAGGGTGTTGTGTGTTTTTTTCAGGGAATGGTTCTTCCTGTTGTCTCACGAGGTGTTGAACCCCATGTACTGCCTGTTTGAATACGCTGGCAAAGACAACTACTGCCTCCAGATAAACCCCGCCTCTTACATCAACCCCGATCACCTCAAATACTTCCGCTTCATTGGACGCTTCATCGCCATGGTAACACTGCCTTGCCATATTTGGCCAGTGTCCGATGGTTTTCTTTTTTAAGTGGAGCGATGTTAAACAACTGTTCTTGTTTCTTTACTGGGCTTTTTGCAGGCTTTGTTTCATGGGAAATTCATCGATACAGGCTTCTCGCTGCCGTTCTACAAGCGCATCCTGAACAAGCCCTTGGCTCTGAAAGACCTGGAGTCTATCGACCCAGAATTTTACAACTCGCTCATCTGGATCAAGTCAGTTTCCCAGCTTTACTGAATGCATGAATTTTCATTACGAATAAGTATGAATGAATGCACCATAGTACTATATATATATATTTTATATATATATATATATATATATATATATATATATATATATATATATATATATATATATATATATATATATATATATATATATATATTTATATTTATTTATTTATTTATTTAAATACCATAAGGTACTTGAAAGAATACTGTGGTACTTTTGAGTACAACAGAAAAATACTTAATATTAATAATAATATATATTCAAGATGTAACATACAAAATGTATACGTAATTTAAAAAAATCTCCATTTTAATATATTTTATATTTATAGAAATATAAATCATATTTAAATATATACATTTGTTATTATACAATTATCATTATATTATATTACATATGTATACATGTATGTTTTTGTATGTATGCATTGATCAATTTACTATATTAAATTTTCTTAGATTTTTATTTATTAGTATATAATATTAATAATTTATTAATTAAAATTACTCCAGCGATTTAATAATGTTTCTGATATGCTTTAAATGGAGGTAAATGTTTGTTTTTATTCCTTTTATTGCCTTCTTTATTTTGCGAACGATGTATATGGATACTTCTTGTTATTGTTATCATCTGAGTTTGCATTATTCTTGAGTCGCTCTTATGTGTGCAGCGATTATAAACCCTCACATCTGAAATGAAGCTCAGCGTGATTGAGTTCAGCTCTGAACGCCTCTCTGTGTGTGTGTGTGTGTGTGTGTGTGTGTGTATGTTGCGTCAGGGATAATAACATCGAGGAGTGCGGGCTGGAAATGTTTTTCTCGGTGGATAAGGAGATCCTGGGTGAGGTGTCGACTCACGAGCTGAAGCCGGACGGCGGGAACATCCAGGTCACGGAGGAGAACAAAGAGGAGTACATCAGGTGCCGCTCTGCTTGTCTCCGTCTCTTAATGAAACACTCTGGATGCTAAATAAAGCCAGAACCCCGCTGACACGCATAATGCCCTCTAGATGCTTTAGTACTGGGCATACTGTTGTTGTTACAAAGGATTATATTCAGTTTACTTGTCAAGGTCCAGTTAGTGATGATGGTATAAAGAAGCTCAGTCTACTTTTTTCTTTTCATTTCAGTGATGGCACACTTGTTTAAGTTGTGTTAAGTATGTGAAAAAGTAAATAGTCAATTTATGCTGCCAAGATATTTCATTTTGATGTTTAACATTTTATATCTCTCTATCTATCTATCTATATATATATATATATATATATATATATATATATATATATATATATATATATATATATATATATATATATATATATATATATATAGATATAGATATATATATAGATATATATATAGATATAGATATATATATAGATATAGATAGATAATATATATATATATATATATATATATATATAGTAAAGCATAAATGTTAAGTTGCCTTTTAAAAATAATGTACAATTATATTTAAAAATTAATCATTTATATAATGTAATTTATGTAAAATGTTTTACATTTATTATTTTTAAATTATATTATTTATAAATTAATACAAATGTATAATATGTAAATATAAATGTTATATTTGAACTTTAAAATGTAGCCTTTTTTTCAGTGCTGAAAAAATGTTGTTTCATTGTCACAAAAAGTTTGAAAAAAAGATTACATTCTTAATGGGTATTAAAAGGTTAAAATACTCAAAACTCTCAATGTCAGCTGCCCATTAAGTGCATTTCAAACCAGGTTCTGTATTGATGATCTTTCAGAAGGTAGCTTCCTGTAAAGACAGCAAGACGGCTCACTAGAGTCCGGAGTTTATGCCTCCTCAGGTGTTGAGTGTGTGTTGGTTGTAATGTCCTGTTGTGTGTGTGTGTGTGTGTGTGTGTGTTCAGGCTGGTGGCGGAGTGGCGTCTGTCTCGTGGTGTCGAGGAACAGACTCAAGCCTTCTTTGAAGGATTTAACGAAGTTCTTCCGCAGCAGTACCTGCAGTACTTCGATGCCAAAGAGCTGGAGGTGAAAGACGCCGATTTAAAACCCCTTAAATCCCACGCACAGAGCCGCCTCACAAATACATGTGCGCTCGCGTCACATTTCAGCTTATTTAAACGTCACTGCCTCAAATACCAAAATGCAGTGGCCTTCTCATACGTGTGCGAATAGTTTCACAAATGCACCGTACATCAGCAAACTTGGTTTCATTTAATTAGTAATTGTAAATGTGTGTTGTAGGTGATGTTGTGCGGAATGCAAGAAATAGATCTGAACGACTGGCAGAGAAACACTATTTACAGACATTACACCTCCAGCAGTAAACAGATCCTGTGGTTCTGGCAGGTAATGGCACGGTAATCTTAAAACAATCTTTTAAATCAGTGTCACTCAGATTGCACCGAGACACTCTCTCGTT
Source organism: Puntigrus tetrazona (assembly GCF_018831695.1). NCBI lineage: Eukaryota > Metazoa > Chordata > Actinopteri > Cypriniformes > Cyprinidae > Puntigrus > Puntigrus tetrazona. The sequence continues at coordinate 671,279 of NW_025047824.1, forward strand.
TCTAGTTCATTAAAGAAATGGACAATGAGAAGCGCATGAGACTGCTGCAGTTCGTCACGGGCACCTGCCGCCTGCCCGTCGGGGGCTTCGCAGACCTGATGGGTGAGTACCTGTTACGCTCACGTGACGTTTAGTTTGGATTCAGATCAGTTATATTTACCTAACATAAAATAAAACCGTTTGCGCTACACGTTAAGCTACCATTATACGATGTATTATAGCTTTAACGCAACACGCAAGAAGTCAGTAGGGTAAAAATATTACACGTCGTAATACTTTTCTCCAGTTGATTAATTACAGCGCATTAAGACATTTGCTTTGCATGGCAAGTTTTCTAAAGCGTATTGTTGAAATCTGTAAATGGGGCGTTTTCTAATTAAACACGATTACGGCCGTTGGATGAAGCCAGGCTCAAAAGTTTTATTTCATTTTGTTGACATGCTAGAGTCAAAGGTTTTTACTGAAGGGATTTTGTATATCTCTCCATAAACGCCGTCAACGGGCGGGAAAAAAACACGTTTCCGCTGTATTTTAGGAATAAAGTGGTCGTATAAATCGGTGTGAACGAAATATGAACAAACCCCACGGTAAAGTTTTTCATAATATAGAGAGGAGTAAAATTGTAAAGCTTGGTGTTTGTAAGTGCTGCTGAAGTGGAGAAAAAACTCTTTAAAGATGCGGATTGTAATTGAAATCTATAGACGATAACAGATTAAGTGTTATAAAATATACACTTTAATGTGTATTTTTAGATGTTTTCTTTTTACTAGTCTGCAGAAATACTCTGTTTTTCACAAAATACCACTGAAATGTGGATTAAAGTATGAAATCAACATTAAAACATAATGTAGGAGGAAATGACCATGTGGGCTTTTTTTTTTTTGGAAATATGTTATATAAATCAGTGTGAATGATATATAAACAAACCCCACGGTAGAATCCTTCAGACTATAGAGAAGAATAAAATTGTAAAGCTTGGTGTTTGTAAGTGCTGCTGAAGTGGAGAAAAAACTCTTTAAAGATACGGATTGTAATTGAAATCTACAGACGGTAACAGATTAAGTGTTATGAAATAAACACTTTATATGTATTTTACATGTTTAGTTTTTTTTACTTGTCTAAAAATATTATATAAAGATATTATATTAAAATATTTACACACAATTCCTATTAATTTGGCATAAACTATAAAAGCAACAATAAAAGATAATGTAGGAGGAAATTACTATGCATTTTTGTTGTTTTTTTAGTTTTTGGAAATATGTTATATAAATCAGTGTGAATGATATATAAACAAACCCCACGGTAAAATCCTTCAGACTATAGAGAAGAATAAAACTGCAAAGCTTGGTGTTTGTAAGTGCTGTTGAAGTGGAGAAAAACTCTTTAAAGATACATTCTAATAGAAATCTATAGACGATAACAGATTAAGTGTTTATTTTATAACACTTTATATGTATTTTACATGTTTAGTTTTTTTACTTGTCTAAAAATATTATATAAAGATATTATATTAAAATATTTACACACAATTCCTATTAAATTTGGTATAAACTATAAAAGCAACAATAAAAGATAATGTAGGAGGAAATTACTATGCATTTTTTGTTGTTTTTTTTAGTTTTTGGAAATATGTTATATAAATCAGTGTGAATGATATATAAACAAACCCCACGGTAAAATCCTTCAGACTATAGAGAAGAATAAAACTGCAAAGCTTGGTGTTTGTAAGTGCTGCTGAAGTGGAGAAAAAACTCTTTAAAGATACGGATTCTAATAGAAATCTATAGACGATAACAGATTAAGTGTTTATTTTATAACACTTAATATGTATTTTACATGTTTAGTTTTTTTACTTGTCTAAAAATATTATATAAAGATATTTATATTAAAATATTTACACACAATTCCTATTAAATTTGGCATAAACTATGAAAGCAACAATAAAAGATAACGTAGGAGGAATATAGGCGTTTTATTTAGTTTAGTTTTTTTTGTTTTTGGAAATATGTTCTATAAATCAGTGTGAATGATATATAAACAAAGAAAAATCAGTAAAGTTAATCAGAATAAAATCGCTGTTTGGTGCTGCTAATGTGTAGAAAAAAAGTTTTTAAAAATTTGAATCGTAATTGAACTCCGTGACGCGAACAGATAATATAAGTATTATACATTATATTAAATGTTATCTCTCAAACAAGACATAAGTCACAAAATTGATCACTTTGCTAAAAAAGAAAGATGGTTTTGCCTGTACTGGAATATTGACCGAGAGCAACCCGAATTTGACTGGATCGTAAATCTTTAGATGTTTTAACATTTATCGGTGTAATATTTTCAGTCCTGTCTCTTGTTGGGAGAATGACTTTTGTCCTGTGTTTGGTTCAGGGAGTAACGGACCGCAGAAGTTCTGCATCGAGAAGGTTGGGAAGGAGAACTGGCTTCCCCGCAGCCACACATGGTGCGTGAGCTCACTCCATACAGACATTACTTCGATCGCAAAATTTAGGCTTAAGATTTATAAGTATAGAGGAGGCACGTTTTAAAACAATAGTCCAGTGGTTGCACCTTTTCAGCTGTCTATATTAGTATACAAATATGTGCGTATTATAGGTAACTAATTCATGTGAGCTTTATGAAATAGCTGTTTTTGTGGTGGTTATTATTGTTAAATAGATTTATATAGTATGTAAATAATAAATCAATTTCAAAATATTGTTCAAATGGTTGACATTATGATTTTATTTTTTTTTTATTTACTTTTTTTCAGTATTTTTTGTCTAATTTGAGGTTTATTGGCTCAAATGAGATATTATTACATAATTAAATTAATATTGAATTAATTGTACACACATTGTACATTCTTATTTTTAATTAGAAGTTAATGCCTTGATAACTGACACTCCTAGCACTTCATATGCTGTAAACTTTTACACATTTATTATATATATATATATATATATATATATATATATATATATATATATATATATATATATATATATATATATATATATATATATATAATTAGTACTGCATATAATACCATCTATAATACAGATTTTTGACCGTACCTTGGGTATATAAAAGTTGATTTCATAATTAAGTAAATAGTTAAATATCTAATTAATAATCGATTTATTATGTATAATGCAATACTATTAATTTAACAGTTATTTTAAAATTCATAATAAATAATGCTTCATTTTTAAGTTACTCTTACAGCTACATATACTGTATTTATTGTAGTATGCCGCATATAACGAGCTTAAAATCAGTAGTATTTACCTGTGAAGGATCAGTGTGGATGTTAAGCCCCTAAACACTCTTGTTTTTCCTTGTGCTTCAGTTTTAATCGTCTGGATCTGCCGCCGTACCGCAGTTACGAGCAGCTGAAGGAGAAGCTGATGTTCGCTATCGAAGAGACGGAAGGATTCGGCCAGGAGTGAGACGCTTTCTCACACACACACACACACACACACACACACACAGAGGACTTCTCATGCACTCTAGTTTTTTCCGAGAGGACAGACCGATGATCTGACACACAGGTGCATTATGGGAAATTGAGGGTTTCTGCACTCACCTGTCACTTGGTATTAATTTCTATATCCCCGTGAGACGAGGAGGCTTTATGCAAGCGTGTCAGAGATGTGCCGCTGACGTTTCTACACGCGATTTAATCCAGCGAACGACTCCCGGAGAAAGAAGAGTCCCAGAAC
>NW_025047824.1:680000-697500 GCF_018831695.1 Puntigrus tetrazona
ACTTTGGGGTTCATTTAATGTCGCCTGCATGTGTTTTTTTTGACTCTCTGGCATCCACTGACTTGCATTCGATTCATAAAGGACTATGGTTTCGGGTAAAATTTGTCCGAAAAGGAAAATGTTAATTTGTGGGCGCTCTTGTCCCTCGAATGCGTGAGTGTTTTTACCCTGGCCGCTGCTGTCCGGCCCCGGGGTCCCGTCTGCTCCCCGCCCGGCCCCCGCCAGCGGACACTTGTGCTCTCTGTAGTATTTCTGGCGGGTGAAGCCCTTGTTGCAGGCGGCGCAGCGGAAGCGGTAGTTATCGGTGTGAGAGCGCTGATGCTCCAGCATGTGAGCGCGGCGACTGAACGACTTCTGACAGAACGGACACTTATACGGCTTTATACCTGCACCACACACACATCACTGTACTCACAAACCTTTTATATACTCGCACATTACACCGCGAAAAAAAAAACATTCACCTCATAAGCAAAATTATGTAAATGTAAATATTTTTAAAGTGATCACTTTAGTAATACAATAAAATTCTATACACACACACACACATACATACACATATACATATATATATATAATATTTTATTTAGAAATTTTTTTTTATATCTTTATATTTTTTTATATATACAGACTTTTTCATATATCTATAGATATCTATATATCTATATCTATATATGTATCTATATCTATCTATCTATATATCTATATCTCACACACACACAAATAATTTTTTTTTTTTTTTTTTACAAAATATGTAAAATATGTGTGTATATATAATTATTAAAACTTGCATAGAATATGCATATTTATATATAATATAGGTATGCATGTAAACATTTGCAAATAATTTTATAACAAAAAGCCGAAAAGAAAACCTAGTAACAATGTCTAATTAAAAAAACTAAAATAAATTATATAAACATGACAAAATTACTAAAAAGTAGAAAAAAATACATTTGTTAAAGTTAATAAAAATATTATTTAAAAACTTTAGAAAAAAATTGAGAATTGCAGTAATAATTACAAAATAATAAAACTTAATAATTAGTAATTAGAAATTAATAATTAATAAATTAAATTAATAAAACTAAAAACCTAATAACTAAAACTAAAAACTAAACTAAAACCGTAATATACTATTAGTAAATGAATAATTAATAAACGCTTTGACATTATAAGAATAACACTATTAAAATCTGTCTTGGTAACTGAAATAAAGCTGAAATGAAATATCATGGTCCTCACCTGAATGCGAGAGAATATGAGCTTTGAGTTTGTCGGGTCTGTTGAACTCTTTGGTGCAGCCCACATGAGTCCTGCAGAAAAGCACAGAAATCCCCGTCAGACACATTCCCACGTGAGCCACGCTCATCTCACACTCACCTCACGCTCACCTTACCCTCACCTCACGCTCATCTCACGTTCACCTCACCCCCACCTCACCTCACGCTCACCTCACCTCACGCTCATCTCACACTCACCTCACGCTCACCTTACCCTCACCTCACGCTCATCTCACGTTCACCTCACCCCCACCTCACCTCACGCTCACCTCACCTCACGTTCATCTCACCTCACCTCACTTCACGCTTACCTCACCTCACATTCACCTTCACCTCACGCTCACCCCCACCTCACGTTCACCTCACGCTCATCTCACCCTCACCTCACGTTCACCTCACGCTCATCTCACCCTCACCTCACGTTCACCTCACGCTCACCTCACTTCACGCTCACCTCACGCTCACTTCACGCTCACCTCACGTTCACCTCACGCTCACCTTACCCTCACCTCACGCTCATCTCACGCCGTCACGCTCACCTCACGCTCACTTCACACGCACCTCACCTCACGCCACCTTACCCTCACCTCACGCTCATCTCACGCCGTCACGCTCACCTCACGCTCACCTTCACCTCACCTCACCCTCACCCCACGCATACCTCACGCTCACCTCACACTCACCTCACGTTCATCCCACGCTCACCTCACTTCACACTCACCTCATTTTCACGCTGACCTCACCCTCACCTCACGCTCACCCTTACCTCACGCTCGCCTTCACCTCACGCTCACCCTCACCTCACGCTCACCCCACGTTCATCCCACGCTCACCTCACTTCACACTCACCTCACTTCACGCTGACCTCACCCTCACGTTCACCTCACGCTCACGTTCATCTCACCTCACCTCACTTCACGCTCACCTCACGTTCACCTCACGCTCACGTTCATCTCACCTCACCTCACTTCACGCCACCTCACGCTCACCCTCACCCTCACGTTCACCTTCACCTCACCCCCACCTCACGTTCACCTCACGCTCATCTCACTCTCACCTCACTTCACGCTCACCTCACGTTCACCTCACGCTGACCTCACCCTCACGCTCATCTCACCTCACGCTCACCTCACCTCACGTTCATCTCACCTCACCTCACTTCACGCTCACCTCACGTTCACCTCACGCTCACCCTCACCTCACGTTCACCTTCACCTCACGTTCACCTTCACCTCACGCTCACCCCCACCTCACGTTCACCTCATGCTCATCTCACCCTCACCTCACGCTCACCTCACGTTCACCTCACGTTCACCTCACTTCACGCTCCCCTCACGTTCACCTCACGCTCACCTCACCCTCACCTCACGTTCACCTTCACCTCACGCTCACCTAATGCTCATCTCACGCTCCCCTCACGTTCACCTCACCTCACTTCACGCTTACCTCACCTCACCTCACGCTCACCCCCACCTCACGTTCACCTCACCCTCACCTCACGTTCACCTTCACCTCATGCTCACCTAACGCTCATCTCACGCTCCCCTCACGTTCACCTCACGCTCACCTCACCTCACCTCACCTCACGCTCACCTCACGCTCACCTCACCCTCACCTCACGTTCACCTCACGCTCACCTCACGCCGTCACGCTCACCTGAAGGGACACTTATACTTCTTGAAGGGTTCGTGGATCAGCATGTGTCTCTTCACTTTGTCCTTCCTGTTGAAGGTGGCCTCGCAGACGGAGCATTTATACGGCTTCTCTCCTGCAAAACGGCAACATCGCAGGTATATATCAGACACAAAAGAAATTCCACTTGCATGATAATTATTAAATGATTTGTTTTTTTTAGAGGGGAGAAAAATTCAACAGCGCTGGGCAACGATTAACCGCATCCATAATAAATGCATATACATTAATGCATGCAAACATCTTCAAAATATACAGTGTAGGTGTGTGCTTTTAGTCTGTTTACACTTAATTATCAGAGATTGGACAGATGCTTTAAACTAAACTAAGCTAGACATTCAACTGAAAATTGAGCATTTAATCTATTCTCCAATTTGATACTGTTAAGTGCTTTGACAACATCTGTATTGCTAAATAAATGCTATATATATATATATATATATATATATATATATATATATATATATATATATACATGAATGCATATGTATATATATGTATGAGTATATATGTGTATATATGTGTATGTATGTATATTATATATATATATATGTATATGTGTGTGTGTGTGTGATTTAAACATACATAAACACACTTATATTACTTAAACCAAAACTAACTGGCTGTTTTGCTCATCACTTATTTTAGTAGTAGGAAAAAAAAATACTATGGAAGTCAATGGTGACCCAAACCAGCCTGGTTACAAACGTTCTTCGAAACAGCAGAACAAAGAAATTCATACAGGTTTTGAAAAACCCGAGGGTGAGTAAACGACGACACGCTGTTCCTTTAATCGCCGCCCAGCACACAAAAACAACAGACTTGATCTACGTGACGCTCAAACGCTACCTGAGTGGATCTTGGCGTGTAGTTTAAGGTAGTGCTCTGTTTTGAAGAACTTTTTACAGATCTGACATTTGAACTTTCCGCCGACGCCGTGAGTGGAGAGATGTCTGCGGAAATACCTCTCGCACGGAAACACCTGACAGACACAGACACGTTCAGCGCTGACCAATCACACGGACGCTTTCAGAAACAGCCCTGTGCCGTGCCATCAACTAAAACCATCACAAGTAACATCTGCTGATTCAATTAGAATACAATATAGTTATTTGATGGAACACTTTTAAATGCATTTAAGCTGAGAACTAAACTAGAATCAAATTCTAATTTTGAATTAATTAATTATGAAACTAACAAAAGCATGTAACAAATTGAAAATTGAATTTCAAAAAGCTAATTCAAGGTATTGAGCGTGACTGAAAATAAGGTTAAAAACTATTAAAAATCATACAGATATGTTCATATACAGCTGAAATAAGTACTAAAAACATATATAAATAAATAAAAGGTAATCCAAGATATCAAGGAATACTATAATGTGATGAATAGTAGTGAAATATGACGGACCTTCTGGCAGTGAGGACAGGGGTAGTTGTGTGTGGCGTTCAGCAGATGTTGTTCTAGAGCTTCCTGTGTGGAGTATTTACTCTGACACTTCATACACCTGAACACAAAAACACCAACAACCTGTTAGACTCATCACTGTGACCTGTAGCGTGTGTGTGTGTGTGTGTGTGTGTGAGACCTGTAGTGTGTGTGTGTGTGTGTGTGTGTGTGTGTGTGTGTGTGTGTGTGTGTGTGTGTGTGACCTGTAGTGTGTGTGTGTGTGTGTGGCCTGTAGTGTGTGTGTGTGTGTGTGTGTGTGACCTGTAGTGTGTGTGTGTGTGTGTGTGACCTGTAGTGTGTGTGTGTGTGTGTGTGTGTGACCTGTAGTGTGTGTGTGTGACCTGTACCTATGTGTGTGTGTGTGTGTGTATGTGTGTGTGTGACCTGTAGTGTGTGGGTGTGTGTGTGTGTGTGACCTGTAGTGTGTGTGACCTGTAGTGTGTGTGTGTGTGTGTGTGTGTGTGTGTGAGACCTGTAGTGTGTGTGTGTGTGTGTGTGTGTGTGTGACCTGTAGTGTGTGTGTGTGTGTGTGTGTGTGTGAGACCTGTAGTGTGTGTGTGTGTGTGTGTGTGTGTGTGTGTGTGACCTGTAGTGTGTGTGTGTGTGTGTGTGTGTGTGAGACCTGTAGTGTGTGTGTGTGTGTGTGTGTGAAACCTGTAGTGTGTGTGTGTGTGACCTGTAGTGTGTGGGTGGGTGTGTGTGTGTGTGTGTGTGACCTGTAGTGTGTGTGACCTGTAGTGTGTGTGGGTATGTATGTGTATGTGTGTGTGTGTGTGTGTGTGTGTGACCTGTAGTAGTGTTTCACTGGTTGTGTGTGTGTCCTGTAGTGTGTGTGTGAGACTTGTAGTAGTGTGTCACAGGTTGTGTGTGTGTGTGTGTGTGTGTGACCTGTAGTAGTGTGTCACTGGTTGTGTGCGAGTGTGTGTGACCTGTAGTGTGTGTGTGTGTGTGTGTGTGTGTGTGTGTGTGTGTGACCTGCAGTAGTGTGTCACTGGTTGTGTGTGTGTGTGTGACCTGTAGTAGTGTGTCACAGGTTGTGTGTGTGTGTGTGTGTGTGTGACCTGTAGTAGTGTGTCACTGGTTGTGTGCGAGTGTGTGTGACCTGTAGTGTGTGTGTGTGTGTGTGTGTGTGTGACCTGCAGTAGTGTGTCACTGGTTGTGTGTGTGTGTGTGTGTGTGTGTGTGTGTGTGTGAGACCTGTAGTGTGTGTGTGTGTGTGTGTGTGTGTGTGTGTGTGTGTGTGTGTGTGTGTGTGTGTGAGACCTGTAGTGTGTGTGTGTGTGTGTGTGTGTGTGTGTGTGTGTGTGTGAGACCTGTAGTGTGTGTGTGTGTGTGTGTGTGTGTGAGACCTGTAGTGTGTGTGTGACCTATAGTGTGTGTGACCTGTAGTGTGTGTGTGTGTGTGTGAGAGACCTGTAGTGTGTGTGTGTGTGTGTGTGTGTGTGTGTGAGACCTGTAGTGTGTGTGTGTGTGACCTATAGTGTGTGTGACCTGTAGTGTGTGTGTGTGTGTGAGAGACCTGTAGTGTGTGTGTGTGTGTGTGTGTGTGTGACCTGTAGTGTGTGTGCGAGTGTGTGTGGGTATGTGTGTGTGACCTGTAGTGTATGTGTATGTGTGTGTGTGTGTGTGACCTGTAGTAGTGTGTCACTGGTTGTGTATGTGTGTGTGTGTGTGAGACTTGTAATAGTGTGTCACAGGTTGTGTGTGTGTGTGACCTGTAGTGTGTGTGTGTGTGTGACCTGTAGTAGTGTGTCACTGGTTGTGTGTGTGTGTGTGTGTGTGTGTGACCTGCAGTAGTGTGTCACTGGTTGTGTGTGTGTGTGTGTGTGTGTGTGTGTGTGTGTGTGTGTGTGTGTGAGACCTGTAGTAGCTGGTCTCTTTGCGCTGGTTCTGCTGTGGACAGAAGCTGTGTGAGTACTGATGAATGCCGAGGTCAAAGAGTGAGGAGAAGACTTTACTGCACTGGTGACAGTGGTACGTCAGCTGCTCCTGGTGTGTGTGGATGTGCTCCAGAAACTGATCCAGCTTCTGAAACGTCTGAGAGCAGCTCTTCACCACGCAGCGGTACACCTGACAGAAACCTCACAGGGTTAGTCACAAACCACACACGGCCAACTACACTCCATTGTGTACATCTAAAAATAGACGTAAAAAAACTAGAAATGTTTTTACTTTCACTTTAACGCAGTGGCTGGGAAGCTGTGGCTCTTTGACAAAAATCCTGTGGCTTGCCAGATCTCTCACCCTCAAGCAACAAATGATCTATTACAAAAATGATCTATCACTAGAGATCAGCAATTCATTGTTTGTAGAGCCGACATAAGCTGATAAAAAGTTTAAAATAATAAGGTTTAAAATAAAAAGCGACTGGGCTAGTTTTGAGCAGCAATTGAGAAGGTTTTTCTGGGAAAACCTGGCAACCCTGTAATTCCACCCCCTTTAAATCAACCTCACAGTAAGAGCCCTGCACAATTTTTTAAGGTTAGTTGCACATTTGTGTATTTTAGTTTGCACTGTCCTAATAAAGTCACTATTATGAAAATGTTAAAGAAAACATGAATATTACATAACACATCCATGCGTTTTATTTATTTATATTTAATTAGTTCTTTATTTATATCGGCTCTTTTCAAAATGCATGAACCAAAACTAAAAAATTTCCCCCGACCCCTGCTTTAATGCCTCCTTGCTGAATAAAAATATAATTTTATTTCACAAAATCTTACCCAAGCCCAAAACTTATATACAGGTCCTTCTCAAAAAATTAGCACATTGTGATAAAGTTCATTATTTTCTGTAATGTACTGATAAACATTAGACTTTCACATATATTTAGATTCATTACGCACAGCTGAAGCAGTTCAAGCTTTTTATTGTTTTAACATTGATGATTTTGGCATGCAGCTCATGAAAACCCAAAAAATCTAAAAAAAATTTAGCATATTTCAACCAACCAATAAAAGAAAAGTGTTTTTAATAAAAAAGTCAACCTTCAAATAATTGTGTTCAGTTATGCACTCAATACTTGGTTGGGAATCAGTGCGGCGTGGCGTGGAGGAGATCATCCTGTGGCACTGCTGAGGAGTGATGGAGGCCCAGGATGCTTCGATAGCGGCCTTAAGCTCATCCAGATATCACAATATCCCTCAGATTCTCTATGGGGTTCAGGTCAGGAGAGTTGAGCACAGTGATACCATGCTCAGTAAACCATTCACCAGTGGTTTCGGCGCTGTGAGCAGGTGCCAGGTCGTGCTGGAAAATGAAATCATCTCCATAAAGCTTTTCAGCAGACGGAAGCATGAAGTGCTCCAAAATCTCCTGAAAGCTAGCTGCATTGACCCTGCCCTTGATAAAACACAGTGGACCGACACCAGCAGCTGACACGACTCCCCAGACCATCACGGACTGTGGGGACTTGAAGCCGGACTTCAGGCATTTTGGCATTTCCCTCTCCCCAGTCTTCCTCCAGACTCTGGCACCTGAGGACCACTGAGCAACAGTCCAGTGCTGCTTCTCTGTAGCCCAGCTCAGGCGCTTCTGCCGCTGTTTCTGGTTCAAAAGTGGCTTGACCCGGGGAACGCGGCACCTGTAGCCCATGTCGTGCACACAGTGGCTCTGGATGTTTCTACTCCAGACTTCCGCGGGTCCCCCAAGGTCTGGAATCGGTCCTTCTCCACAATCTTCCTCAGGGTCCGCTCACCTCTTCTCGTTGTGCAGCGTTTTCTGACACACTTTTTCCTTCCCACCTTCCCTTGATGCAGCACTCTGGGAAACAGCCTCTTCGTTCAGAAATAGTGTCTCACCCTCTTGCTTGAGGCTGTCAATGACGGTCTTCTGGACGGCAGTCAGGTCGGCGGTCTTACCCATGATTGCGGTTTTGAGTAATGAAGCAGGCTGGGAGCTTTTAAAAGCCTCAGGAATCTTTCGTAGGTGTTTAGAGTTAATTAGTTGATTCAGATGATTAGGTTAATAGAAGCTTTTCATGATATGCTAATTTTTTGAGATGAATCGTCAATATTAAAACAATAAAAGGCTCGAACTACTTCGGTTGTGTGTAATGAATCTAAAACATATGAATGTTTATCAGTACAATACAGAAAATAATGAACTTTATCACATTATGCACATTTTTTGAGAAGGACCTGTATTATGTAATAGGGCAAGATACTTTTACTTGAGAAGCAAAACTGCTAAAAAAAGACCGCTTTGCTATAAAGAGCTGAAAGAACAGTTTTAATATTTTACGCTTTATACAATGACGTGGTTTCGACCGCAAGCGTGGCACCTGTTCGTTCTTGTGCTGTGTCATGTGAGACTTCAGCTGGAAGTAGGTGCTGAATTTGGCCGAGCAGAACTGGCACTGGTACGAGCTGTCGATGAGGATGATCTGCTTGCTCTGGTTCGTCCCGCTGCTCTGTTTCCCGTCGGCCGAACCCTGCGTCTCCTGCACCTCGGGGTCCTGCTCCTCGGCGGCTGGGGACGAGGTCACACGAATGATCTTTAGGAGCGATATTTTAGATCTGATCTAATAGGAAATGACTGGGAGTAAAGGTTTTTGGAGAACTTTGCATCGACGGATGCTCTGCAGTGAATGGGTGCCGTCGGAATGAGGGTCCGAACATCTAAAAACATCGTGATGATACGTAAATACCGCTCCTTCTGAAGAGGAAAGATGTGTGCTTTTGAGAAACAAATCCATGAAAAATTAGCATTTTAACTTTAAGCCATTGCTTCTGGCTAAAATATGAGTCTATAATATCCATACTTTCAATAGAGGACTCATATTTCAGCTGGAAGCTACAGTTAAAATGCCGTAATGATGTTTTTTAAATCCGCTCTCATTCCGACGGCACCCATTCACATCCATTGGCGAGCGAGCGCCGCGATTTCTCCCAATCTGATGAAGAAGCGGACTCGTCTCATCAGCAAGTGTTCAGCATGGCGTTTTTTGGGGCGAACTGCTCCTCTCACCTTGCTCTTGTCCTTCCTCCTCGGTCTGCTGAGAGTTTTCGTCACCGTTAAGAGGAAGCACGCGCACGGTGATGGGCATCCGGGAGGCGGTGCTGTGAACGCCGGCCGGCCAGACCTTGTGCGTCTGCATGTGTTTCTTCACGTTGGACTTCTGAGCGAAGGCACGGCCGCACACGATACACTGAAAAGGCTTTTCACCCGTGTGACTGGACAAGTTTTAGGTTCATCAACGTTTTAGTTTTACAGGCATCAAAACAATTATTTCAATTTTAAAAACCCCTGAAAAAAAACTCACACACACACACACACATATACATATATATATGTATATATATATATATATACATATGTATGTATATATATATATATATATATACATATGTATGTATATATACATATGTATGTATATATATATATATATATATATATATATATATATACATATGTATATATATATATATATATATATATATACATACATATATATATATATATATATATATATATATATATATATATATATACATATACATATATATATATATATATACATATGTATATATATATACATACGTATATATATATATATATATATATATATATATATATATATATAAATCATCTCTTTACCTTTACCTTCTAATATGCTGCTGGAGGTCAAAGTTCTTGGTAAACACTTTTCACAGTAATTGCACTTGAGCTTCTGCGCCTTTCCTTTAGTTTGCCCTGCTGGAACGAAATAAAAGTTTTTTGTTTTTTACTTGTAAGCAAAACATAACGGTCTTTCTTTCACCTTAAGCTATTCTTAAGTCACTTTATATACTTAATTATTTTCGTTTAGAGTTTTTTTTTTAAAGAAGGCTGCGTTTATTTGATAAAAATACAGTAAAACTGTGAAATATTTTTAGAATTTAAAATAACTATTTCCTATTGTAATACACGTTAAAATCTAATTTGTTTCTGAATTTTTAGCATCATTACTCCAGTCTCTGGTGTCACACGACCCTTCAGTTGCGCTGCTACCGATTTAATGCATTCTTGCCGAGTAAAATACAAACGAACAGTTTGTTTGCCGAAACCGATAAATAAAAATAACGTCTTTTCATTGCGCTTCTCAATTAATCTCAATCAAATAGCTTTTTTTTGACTAGGTTAAAAAAAACAACTACAACATAATAAAAAACGGGATTTTTGATATCTGTTATTTCAGATTTAAAAACAAAAAGCAGTACTCTGTTATTAAAAGGATCATTGCATTTTGAAGCAGATGATGTACAGACAGTGTGAACTACCATCCTGTGTTTTCTTGGAGGTTCTGGCTCTCTTAGGGATGATAACCTTGTCATATTCGCCCAGCTCGGCGAGGTTTGAGCTGATGGAGCAGGTCTTGTTCTTGTTGCTCTGTTTTCCTGGGCTGTAAACCGGAGCGACGCTGAACACCTGGCCCTCCACGCACTGACCGGGCACCTGACAGACCGAGACCTTCATTAAACCCGCTTTAGTAATTACACAAAAATACATGCATATTTATTGAATCAGAAAAGGCCTTTCATTGATCATAATTAACTATTTTTTTATTATTATTGTTAATTTTATTATATAATAAAATGTTTTTATAAATTTTATTTGTATCGATATTAACTATTAATATTTATAAATAGCCGTAATAAATAAAAAAGACTATTTACAAAGTGCTTTGGCAAACCTGCGTACATTTATTTCCAGTCAGTGTTAAAAAAGAAACTATAAAAATTCTTGTCGGTAACTGAAATAAAGCTGGAATAAAATAAAATGTAAAAAAGAAAAAAATTGTAAATGTTCAAGCAGTAACTACGACCGAAAAAAAAATAAATAAATAAATAAACAACGACAAACAGTGATTTTGTTGTTAACTATTGCAGTTGTTTTTATCAATTAAAACAGAGCTCGAATGAAATTAAATATAAGTGTTACGCGAACAACTTCAAATTAAAAATACTTGGCAAACTAAAATGAATAAAATCGGAATGATAACTGAAAATATAATAAAAGAGCTAATTCGTATTATAAATAAATGTTACAATAGTATAGAAATGATAATAAAATAACATTGTCTTACGCAACAAGCTTAAACAAAAAAAAGGAAACTTAAAAATATATATAATAATAACAATAATAATAATAATAATACTGAAAATATAAAAATAAAAGCAAATTCAATGTATTAATTATTATATTAGTATAATATATATTGTAATGTGATTTATCTGTTATTATTAACAAGAATAAAATAATAAGATCTTAATTAATAAATATATTTTTCAAACTAAATTGTAAAATGTGAAATTGACATGTTTCCTCTAGCCATGAATAAATAACTTATCGTAAATAAATACATTTTTGATTGTAACACGAAAGATTGTGTTTAGATGTTGGTGTTGAACACCGCAGTCAAGCGTGTATTTAAGAGTTGAATGCTGGTCAAATATGAGCACTACGTGTGCTGGCGTGTATTAATGAACAGTGCTGCACCTGAATGGACTGAAACGACTGAAGGCCCAGCGTAGACACTTCTGCAGTACCGCCTCCGGTCATAGGGGGCAGTGTGCTGTACACCTGCACCACCGAGTTACTGTTGCTGGAGGGCACCTGCGAGGAAAGGGGCGTGGCCTGCGCTGGAGGGAGGGGCTGTGGAGGCTGCTGATGGTGCTGGAGGTACGAGGTCCCTGCGTGCATGCTGAGATTACTCTGAAAAACACAAGCGCCAGTTTATTTGCATCGTTAAAAGAACAGTTCGCGCAAAACTGAACACAAGCTGGCAATGTCCTCGAGCCTCGAGCCTTCCTGGAGGTAGATGAGTTTGCTGCTTCGTCCGATTCGGAGAAATGTGGAAGTGCATCACTCTCTCGCCGATGGGTGCCGTCAGTCTAAACGTCACGATAATCCACGCCCCTCCAGTCCGTCGATTAATATCACGTGAAGCAAAAAGTTTATAAGAAACAAATTGATAATTAAACAGTTACTCAAAGCTAAAATATGAAACTTTAATAACGCTTAGTTTAGTAACGCGGATTTAGCTAAACGGTTTGAAGCTAAAACATATTAATGATGGATTGGATCCTTATATAAACATATCTTTTGACCTCTCAAGACATTAACCGATGGTCTGGACTGGTGTGGATCACTTGTGAATTACTGTGATGTTTTTATCAGCTCTCAATCTGACGGCACCCATTCACATCCATTGGTGAGCGAGCGACGCGATGCAACATTTCTCCAAATCTGGTGAAGAAGCAAAGTCATCTACGTCTCAGACGGCCTGAGGGTCAGCTAACTTTCATCCAAACTGTTTGTTCAAGCATTATTAGGTGTTAACCTGCACCGATCCCTGCATGGCGGCCATCGGCTGATCCAGAGAGCTGAACGCTGATATGGCCGACATCAAGACCTCGTCGCTGACCAGCACGTTCCCCTGAACCAGTGTGTGTGTGAGCGGAGACTGCGGCACGGTGATGTACGTCGACACCTAAAAGATTGTGAGAAGATAAAAACAACATAAACATGTGACCCCAGAGCACAAAAAAGCTGACGTATGATTTGTTATGCAATGTTCGGCTGAGGGTGCAAAAAAACGAAATATTGAGAAAATCGCTTTTAAAGTTGTCCAAATGAAGTCCTCAGCGATTGCATATCACTAATCAAAAATTGCGTTTTGATACGAAAGCCGGAAAATGTAAAAAATGTCTTTTTACTTAATATCCTAATCATGTTTGGCATAAAAGAATGACTTTGACCTATTTAATGTATTGTCGACTCTTGCTGCAAAGAATATATATAAGTAATATGTAACAATAAATCAATCGACGTAACACGTCTTCTGAAGCGCAACGGCTATCACGCGTTTAAACCCTTTCACAAGCTTGGAGGGGTCTGGACAATTTTTAATACGGCTCTGATTGGTTTTTCATAAAATAATCAGTCATAAAGTACGCAATAGTCGAACTGCAAAAGGGTCACGTTTAAACGAAGCTAGTGTAAGCAAATAGCCTACATTTTTACCACGCTAGCGCTCTTCTTCGTGAGAACTGAGCGTACAGTTAAAAACTAGCCTAGGGCGCCACCTGCTGGCGAAAACTACGTTTAAAAACGAATCGAGAGAAAATCGCGATGCGTTTAAAAAAATAAAAAATTCTAATCTGGCTACGCCCCTAGCAATATGGCGTCTGGTGGTGTACCTGTCTGTTGGCGGGCAGCTGTGGTCCGGCGCTGATGGACGGGACGGAGGCGTAGGCGTTGTTGGAGGCCAGAGAGACGGTGGCCAGTGACGGCGTGTTGGACTGACACTGCTCGCGCTTGTGAGTCATGAACGCCGGCAAAGAGTTGAACTGCTTCTTACATTTCCCACACAGAAAGACATCGTCATCGTCTGCGGGGACGAAGTGACAAGACGGGCTCGAAACTACTTTTACAAATTTACAAATCCTATACTAAATGCAGTGTTGGCATTGTTGAGCACAACTGGTATTATTCATTTTAGGTCACTGCAATCAGATACAAATAATAGATGAAAGGCTTGAGCTTAAAAGACGTGTTCAAATTATGCTTAATTATAACTAAAACTAAAACTGAATTTAAAAAATAGATGACACATTACAGTTAAATAGAAATAGCTATACAATTCTTAAAAATTATATTCCAAAATTTAAATCAAAGCTTAAAATGTAATAGTGTATATATTTTTGAAATATATTAAAAAAGCATTAAAAATAATGTCATTAAGTAAAATATAAATGAAATTTTATATTTGAATTATATAGATATATTATGTAAAAAATTTTTGCAAAAACAGATTTTTTTACATTTTTTTACAACAAAAATCATGTTTTTGTTGTTTTATTGTATTAACTGCAGTTTAATTAAGATTTATTGGAATGCACAATGAAAAACATGATTTTTTTATTATGTTATCTGTTTTTGCAAACTCTTCAAATATTAGATTAAATTAAACTTTTTAATTTAAAAATATTGCTATGCAGATAACAAATAAGCTGAAGTACTAAAATTACTTAAAAAAACAAAACAAAAATTAAATAATGTTCATATATATATATATATATATATATATATATATATATATATATATATACACACACAAATATACTAATAATTAATAAATATTATATTATCAATAATCATTTTAGTTAACAAAAAATACTGAAATAAAAATACATTAAAGCTAAATATGGAGGTGTATTATTATTATTATTATTTTTCTTTCTTTATTTTTACATATGTATATGGCAAATCCACTTGACAAACTTTAAACCGAAATGAAAATTAAAAAAAGCTTGTTCAAAACATGAATAACAATAATATTAGTACATAAAGTAAAATGTATCATATAAAGGCGTTCATAAGTCTCACCCATTGGCTGGATGGTCGTCCCTGAGACGTTCTGCGTTCCTGGATCTAAAACACCTCCCTGACCGTCCAACAGTGACTGGACATTGAGCACCGTCTGATTGTCCATGCCTTCAAATATATCAAACAAACAAATAAATAAACAATAATAAATAAAATAATAATAATATTATATATATATATATATATATATATATATATATATATATATATATATATATATATATATATATATAATTTTTTTTTTTTTTTTTTTATATAACACAATATGCCACTATGTTTTAACACATGCCTGTTTATCAAGCACTAGTTACCTCCTGGTTGTTTCTTTGCACATGTTTTATATATATATATATATATATATATATATATATATATATATACACATATATATAGACTGTATGTATATATATATATATATATATATATATATATATATAGACTGTGTATATATATATATATATACACACATATAGACTGTATATATATATATATATATATATATATATATATATATATATATATATATATACACACACACATATAGACTGTATATATGTATATATATATATATATATATATATATATATATATATATATATATATATATATATACACACACATATAGGCTGTATATATATATATATATATATATATATATATACACACACATATATATATACACATATAGGGCTGTATGTGTATATATATATATATATATATATATATATATATATATATATATATGTGTTTATATATATATATATACACATATAGGCTGTATGTATATATATATATATATATATATATATATATATATATATATATATGTATATATGTGTGTTTATATATATATATATATATACATACAGCCTATATGTGTATATATATATATATATATATATATATATATATATATATATATATATATATATATATATATATATATATATATACAGATCTATATATGTATTTAAGAACATGTACGCTATCGTCTTATGAACATGATTTCTATATTCATGCACCATGATATTTATGCTAATGACCATTTATCACTAAACATAACACCAGAAAAGGAGAACATCGGGAGCGCACAAAAAGAGTCAGATCTGGACGGAAATACAACTTATGCCAATAACCACTGAACATCCGTCAGCGCGTCCAGGCCCAATAAAAGCGTGCATTAGATGTAATGCTGTTCAGCGGCTTTTCCAGCGACGTGTCTCTCTCCCTCCGCCATGATCCGCGGCACGAGGCTGTTACCCCGATCGCTCTTCCTCCCTCCTCTACATCAATCTCTTCTCAGGTACACGCAAGCGAACGACTCGAACCGACGGCAAGCCCCGGGCTAATATTATCATATATATTTTTATAAATATCCCTGTACTACTCTGACACGCTGACATTTACTCGAACCGGAACAACTGCGTGAAACGTGTTTCTTTGGCCCGTTCGTCTCGAGCGCGCATGCATTTTCCCCGCAAACGCAAACGGACGCGTTTCGGCTCGTGCACGTGCTGGAGGATTTGAAATAAAGTGCATTATACCTTCCAGAACCTCAAATATTGCCTGCGCCATCTTGTAGCTCCCTCTGTATAACGCCAGCGGTGGGCGGGGTTTAATACAATCATTTACATCCAGCGGAAAGTTTACGCGTTATTGTTTTATTTATCAGTCGGTTATTTTATATATCTTTTGTATATGCATTTAAATCCGCGCGCTGATAGTATTTTAGAGCGTGCATTGTTTTGAAACGAAGCTGTGATTATCTTATATAAAGACATTTTGTGGAATTGAAGCTTTAATAAACGCTTTATTAAATACACGTTAGATTGATATCGACTTAATTAGCATACAGCGACTTTCTAAGTTGCATCATAACGAAAAGATTAAATGCTTGTTAAATCTATTTAGTTATTTGCGCGTAATGTCGCGATAACGACGCGCTTTTTATTATATACGAAAGTAAAAATGGCTCAGAAGAAATTTCAACAAAATAATAAAAATGTAGATTTTATTAGAAACAACTTTACTACGTTAGACGATTAGACAAAAGCTCACAGAGCACAAAGAGATGATTTTTTTTTTTTTATTAATTTACATTTCCGGCCGGTCGAAATTATTTCTTCTTTCGTCACCTTTGCTCGTTTAAAAAGTTTTAATGAATCCAAAGACGTGAGACGAAATGTATTTTTCCGCTCAAACGACTCTCGTTTTTATTTTTAACACGAAAAGAAAGGAAAAGCGGACGTCTTTGAGTGACAGCCGCCGCAGCCAATCAGCGGCCTGGGAACTCTGACGCGCGGGGCGCGGGGCGCAACTTTTCAGCCAATCGGCGCGCGGCACGCTGACACGTGCCAGTTTCGCGGCAAAAAAGATTTGGCGCGTAAACCTCAGAGCAGTTTCCGATCAGCTGGAACAAAAAAACACAACAATAACAGAAGCGATTCCGGGCGCGGGGACTCTCGGGCCGCATCTTTCGTCTCTTTCAACGGATTCGTGCGAGAAATGAGCGACAGTCTGGACTTTGTTTGGAGTGAATGACAATACTTCCTGTATGGAGTCGTTAAAAAGGACAAAAGCGGAGGATACTTTGGATTAAAGTGCCAGATGAGAGCAGGAACCGCACTTGGGCTTTGTTCCGCATCCGGATCGGGTTATATTATTATATTTAATTCCTCTAAAGCCTGTTTACTAACATAATA
>NW_025047824.1:710000-732500 GCF_018831695.1 Puntigrus tetrazona
CATATCATTTTTTCTCCTACCTCGTATGTGGGTTTTGTTGATTTGGGGCTTATTTGTGGGCTTAAAAAATTGCGTTTCGGGTGTGTTTCTCTCCAACTTCACCTCTTTTTCAATCTCAACAGGTGAACGTTGTGACAACATGCCCCTCCGGAGGTCTCCATTGGCTCAGTTGCACCACGGGACCGCTTGGAGGCGCTATTGAGTCGCGTGCTGCTTCAACGTCATACGAAGCAGCTCAATGTCATTCAGTCTCAGGTCAAAGTTGAGCACACACCCACCGCCTTTACTCTACATTAAACACCACAATTTCCATTTCACGACTCATTTACAATCAAATGCATTCTAAACGACCCTCGTATCATTCTGCGAAAACGCATACATCATCCGCAGCATATATCTGCTCAAGGTAGAACCTAAAATAATGAGATCTGTAACATATATTTCATACTTTCGGTTCCCCCGACAGACGGCACAAATCATTTCTACTCTCCCGCTCGCGCTCTAAATCAGAGGATGCTGTTAAATGATCCAGCAGAAGTGTATATATATATATCAATACGAAATTAATTATCTCACCTGCGCATCCAAAATTCGATGCTATTGGATTGCGGTTTCTTTCTCTCACGTGCATGCGCGTGCAGTTTAAATCAATATGCTTCTGCATGCTATGCATGCATGAAACGCGCTGGTGTTTATGTGCTGCACCATGCATGGCCGTGTTTGTTCTGGTAACACCACGGTTAAGTCAT
Source organism: Puntigrus tetrazona (assembly GCF_018831695.1). Classification (NCBI taxonomy): domain Eukaryota; kingdom Metazoa; phylum Chordata; class Actinopteri; order Cypriniformes; family Cyprinidae; genus Puntigrus; species Puntigrus tetrazona. The sequence goes on from NW_025047824.1 coordinate 710,750, forward strand.
TTATCTGCATTACGCAGTTCAACGGCGTGAAAGAGCAAACCATCAGGACGCTCAGATGCGGACGCAGCCTGATCAGATGCGTCATTATTTTCTGGTGGTCACGCACCGGTTCGCGATATTGACAGAGCTTCAGATGTTCAGCGATGGTGAAAGCGCAGATTTGTGGAGAGGTGGCGCTCGTCGAGATAATCAGACTTGCACGCTCGCTGATTTTCAGACAAATTAAATGTCAGGGGAAACGCGACTCGCTCGAGTACTTTGAAAAGCTCCGACTATCATAAATTATTAAGGCCTCCTTTACTTTTCCCGGGCCTCTGAGATCTGTCATAGTCTCCAAACTTTGTTCTGGAGTGAGGAATTAACAGGCTGGAGTATCTGATGGGAATTCAGACACGCCGCAGAATCCGAACCTCAGCAATCCGGGCACGTAGTTCATAGGTGACACGTTTTTCCTGTCTTTGAATGATATCTAATGCCTTACTGTGGGGGGAAATTGCATATTTCACAGTGCGGCAGGAACGGAAAAAGCGAGAAACGGGTCCGGAGGAGAGGTAAATAAAATTGGAAAATAAAACAAAAATGAGTTAAATCAAACGTGACATGACCGGAAATATAATACAGATGAAATACAATTGCAATCAAAAAGAATAAAAAATCCAAAAAATGAATACAATAAAAATAAGTTGCATAAAATAGTATAACAATGAAATGGAATAAAAAGTCAATAAAATAGAGCAAAATGTAAAAGCAACAAAGTTCTGAACTTAAAATACACTGCACTGAAATGAAATAAAACGGCAAAATCAATTAAAAATAAATTGCAATGAAATAAAACGACGAACGGATCAAATGTAAATAATAATGTAAAAAATCAGTTAACATTAACAAGTGTAAGAGGAGGAAAATATCAGCAATAAATTCCCTGGTAGTCTGAGAAAACAAAAAAATACAATTACCTTATGCAAGGTGTATTTAAAAAGCATTCATTTAAATGGAAGAACTCGATGTATCATCACTTGATATTACTAGACTAATAAATAGTTTTAAAGCAGCTTCAAAAGCACAACAGTATCCAGCTGAAATGGTCTGCAGTCGGACTCAAATATCTTGCATTCGTTGTCCCCAGTAAATCTGCATGCTTTGCTAGCGCTCAGAAGTGTGTTAACTAGATCTTCCTGACAGCAATAATGAGTCTATCGTGACCCCATTCATCGCCATTATTAACAGGTCAATAGCGGACTCAATATCCCATTATAAACGTGATCGTAATGCGGTGCCGAGCCGCCAGCCGGCCTCAGCCATTTGTATCTAGTCACATTACAGCCGTTTCAGTTCTGTCAGAAGCAACGTTCATCTCAGCTGGCTTCTGTTCGTCTGTTTCTAACGAGTTTATCCCGCAAAATGTTCATTATTGGGAATCGAACGAACTGAACTGTCGCAAAGCAAAGCGATGGGCCCCCGAGAGACTGCGATGCAATGTGAAAACGCTGCGTGAATTCAGTCCCGGCCGCAACAAGCGACGAACGCCGGGACTTTTCGAGTCATGCTGGGTGGCAGCTGTTGCAAAATCTCGTTCGTCCAAAATCCCGTCTCTCGTAGCTGCCCGTTAAACGTCGGATAACGTCTGATGCGCCGCAAATGTGTCACATTACACGTGGATGCTGTTGAAAGGTCACGCGGCTCATTAACGCGGGTTGCGTCTCAAATCGTGGCGCGCTTGTGAATTGCGACGTTGTGCTTGCACCCCTACAAAAGCCAAAGCGTCGTCTATAATGTAGATTCCAGTCGGGCTTCAGAGCAGGTCACAGAACAGAGTCCGCTCTTTTGAGCGTTTCTAATGACATCATTACGTTTTATGCAGTTGATGGTGATATCCGTATCGATCGTCTTTGGCCGTATTTAGCATGTCTCCCTCGTTCAACACGCCTGATTCGACTCGTCAGCTGCCAGACTTGTGGGCTTTGAGAGAGACATGTGGCCGAGGGTCCCTAGGACGAGTTTGAGAACCACTGATCTTAGGGACCAGGTTGGCGTTCACGGCTTAGGCCTGGAATAGTAGTCTTTTTATTTGAAAGATTGAAGCTTTTCAGCCAGTTTAGAGAAATATTCTTCTACCGTTGCCCCTCTTGTGTGTGGGGTTCCTCAGGGCTCTGTTTTGGGACCACTTTTATTTTCCCTTTATATGCTAGGTTCGATATTTGAGAAATTTTGGATTCACTATGACTTCCATGCAGATGATTCTCAGATTTATTTAGCACCGAAACATGGGCCACTTTGGTCCATATATGAATGTTTGACTGATGGTCAAGTGCTTTTCTCCAGTGGACCGAGGACAGGACATGATGATTTTATTTGGTGGTAAGGGGTGTTTATGATTGCCTAGGGATGTTTCCTGTTGGAAAAAATTGTCATATTCATACTAAAAGTCAAAAACCTCATTATTGATTGTCTGTAATTATTAGTCAGTAACAAAATGTTAATATATTGTTCATTCTTTCCTGGATTTATTCAGTTCTTCTAATGAATTTTTAAATGGTTTTTAGAATGTTCAGGGAACATTCAAAAGTAACGTTTCTGTAAAGTCGGCAACATTGTAATATAAAGTGTTCTCTTAATGTTCGAGACTTTGAACACCGTCTGCTCTCTACGTATTTATTTCTTTATCTCTCAATCAAGCTACAGCTGCAAATGACCGCAAAACTAGACGGTAATGTTGAATAACTAATATTTCAGGCCTATTAGCGCAAGTCTTCTGGTTTATATTCACGATAAAAAAGCATAATGATAAGCAAACAATGCATGATGCAAGCGATGAAGAGTCAAAAACAACAGAACTGCATTACTCGTCTGAAGACATGTTCACTGTGATTCCTTTAAGAACTATAATCATATATATATCTGAATCTGTTACTGTATTGCAGCTGTCGTGTTTTATAAAAGCAATAGAGTATGAGAGCAGCTTATGGCTTATTGCTTTTTTTTTTTTTTTTTTGCGTTATTAAGCTTCCTTGTGTCTAATGTCGGTTGTGAACGAAGCTCTTGTCTGTTTGTCTGCAGATTGAGATGCGTTAGATCCGCCGGCAGAGCAATTAGCTGAGGATATAGCAGCTGAGACTGGAGTTAATGGGACGAGATCAGTCCCCAGCATCCGTCTGTCACACACACACACACACACACACACACACACACACACACACACACACACACACACACACACACACACACACACACACACACACACACACACACACACACACACACACACTCACACACACACACACACTCACACACACACACACACACACACACACACACACGCTGTGTGCTCTCGCTGGTGCAGCTGATGTTTTTTTTTAATGTGGTCTTCTTGAAATCTTCATGCTGATTACTTAGCAATCGATCTGAACGTATTAACAATCAAACAATAGCGCTGAAGTCATTTGTAGTTTTGAATATGATTTCTTTCTATATTTTTAGTTATTTCCGTAATGATGATTTATTGTTTCATAATTTATTTCAGACTTTATCTAATAAGTATATAATACTTTCAACTTTTTAAACTAATTTCAATATTTAGATTTTTGTCAACGTTTTTGGATCATGTCAATTTTATCTAATAATCGGTTTTAAATATTGTTCACTTTTGTAATAATGTTTGCGTTCTCTTAATTATGACTTTAAAAGTTTAAGATTTAAACCTAACAGCGATATTTTTGTTAATACCGACTTTTTCGTCTCGCAATTATGACTTGGTGTCAGAATATTTGACTCACAGGTGCATCTCAGTAAATTAGAATGCCGTGGAAACGTTCATTTATTTCAGTAATTCAATTCGTGAAAGTATGTTGATTTACTGTACTTTAATTACTGCCTCGATGGCACGGAGGAGATCGGTTTATGGCGCTGCTGAGGTGGTATGAAGACCAGGTTTCTTTGACTGTGGCCTTCAGCTCGTCTGCATTTCTTGCTCTCTTGTTTCTCATTTTCCTCTTGACAATATCCCATAGATTCTCCACGTGGTTCAGGTCTGGTGAGTTGACCGTGGTCGACTTTTTGCGCATTTGGCAGCGCGGGCAGGTGCCAAATCTTGCTGGAAAATGAAATGGGCATCTTCAAAAAAGCTGATCAGCAGAAGGAAGCGCTCCAAAATGTCTTTGTAAACGGTGCAGTGACGTTGGTTTTCAAAGAACACAATGCACCAACACCAGCAGATGACATTGTACCCCAAATCATCACAATCTGTGGAAACTACCAACTTGGACCACTGGGCAAGTCCAGTTCTTCTCCGTAGCCCAGCTTAGACGCTTCTGACATTGTCTGTGTTTCAGGAGTGGCTGAACAAGAGGAATACGACAACTGTAGGCAAATTCCTGGTGGCTCTCGATGCCTTGACCCCAGCCTTGACCTCAGGCCGTTCCTCGTGAAGTTCACTCTCAATCCTCAGAAGGCTGTGGTTCTCTCGGTCGGTTTCAGTTCGTGGAAAGTATGTTGATTTACTGCACAATACTTGGCTCATCGATGGCACGGAGGAGATTTATGGCGCTGCTGAGGTGGTATGAAGACCAGGTTTCTTTGGCAGCAGCCTTCAGCTCGTCTACATTTTTTGGTCTCTTGTTTCTCATTTTCCTCGTGACAATATGCCATAGATTCTCTACGTGGTTCAGGTTAGGTGAGTTGACAGTGGTCAACTATTGGCAGCGCGGGCAGGTGCCAAATCCTGCTGGAAAATGAAATCGGCATCTTCAAAAAAGCTGGTCAGCAGAAGGAAGCGCTCCAAAATGTCTTTGTAAACGGTGCAGTGACTTCAACCAACTTGGACCACTTCTCCGTAGCCCAGGTTAGACGCCTCAGGAGTGGCTGAACAAGAGGAATACGACAACTGTAGCCAAATTCCTGGTGGCTCTTGATGCCTTGACCTCAGGCTTGACCTCAGGCTTGACCCCAGGCCGTTCCTCGTGAAGTTCACTCTCAATCCTCAGAAGGCTGCGGTTCTCTCGGACGGTTGCGCGTCTTTTTCTTCGCTCAACTCTCTGTTAACATGCTTGGAGACAGCACTCTGTGAACATTCAGCTTCTTCGGCGATGAATGTTTGTGGCTTATACCCTCGTCGTGTTTTGAGTTGATTATGTCGCCATGTTATTGTTTGTTGAGATCGTGAATTGGTGGGTTTTTGTTAAACGTGAGCCCAAATCATTACCAAAGACTTAACTACTTTAGTATGCACGTGTATTTAGTTTTATTTGGTTTTAGTTGACGCGAGCCACACCTGGAGAGCGGTGTTTATGCTCATGAATATGTAATGAGGTAATATGATGGTGTCATATTTCAGAGGCTGTTATGGATGCGTCCGAGATGAGTGTGTCCTCAGGCCGTCATTATGACGAGAAGCGTGTGTGTGTGTGTGTGTGTGTGTGTGTGGACGTTTTACAGCGGACTCATCACACACTCAAAATGAACATGTATTTTTCATTGTAACGGCCTCTCACCTCATGCTTTAGATCGTTTTGATCTTTTGTACATTTCTTTCCTTTTTTTTATTCTATTCAGCTTTGATTTATTTTTTAGTTTTAGTGCTAAAACATTATTTTTGTAAGTTGCCATGGGTTTTAAGTATATATTTATCATTAAAATCTTTATATTTAATTTTATTTATAAAACATTAAATAAATCTAGGGTGATTTTTTTGTTTTTGTTTTTTGTTTTAGTAATTAATTGGAGATTTAATTTGGATACATACAGACTTTTCATGTCATAATTGTACTTTTTCCCAATACTTAATGTGTCATAATTTCAACTTTGTGTCATAAATCTGATTTTATCTGATAATTTCAACTTAACTATGACTTAATACGTCATATATCATTTTATCCCAATGGTGATTGTCATTTTTACATTTTTACAATGATATAAGTTTTACTTTTTAAATTTATACCTTCATATTTTTTGGCTTTATTCCATAGTCAACATTTTTCATATTTTTTATACATGATCTCATATTTTGGATTTATGCATTTTAGCTATTTTAGAATTTGTTTTAATACTTCTTTTAATACATTAACTTTACCTCAGTCAGGTTTTTATCTCACAATTTTATCTTCCAATGACGACTATGGCATAACTACGTTTGCACCTCTTTAAGTCAAATAATTTGGGCTTTTCTCATTTTATTTTGTCATTTTTTTTTTCATAATCGATGCATTCCTCTCCTTTTTAATTTTAATTTTTTTTATTAAACATTTTATTTGACCCATTTGCCAAAGCAGCGTGTCTAAAGTTTCTACAGCAAAACACGTGTTAATACTTTTCTGTGAGAAATACTTGAAAGGTTTCAGGGGTGCCAATAATTTTGACCAGAAACGTATCTGTGGTCAGTTCATTCTGCTCTTGACGTTTGGTGCTCTTGCGCGTGCAGACACTTTTTTTCTCGTCTTCGGGCACCTTGAGGTCCGAAAGTGATTTCCTGACACTATCTGTAAGCACACAGAGGGCAGATGTGGGCGTTATCTGGTGACCCCGCGGTTTGAAGCGCTCTGGGCGTCACGGGTCTCCCGAAGCGCCGCGGTCTATCAGCTCTCCTGCAGGCGCCGCTGGAAATGGGTGTTTTATGAGAACGATACATCACCGGCCGGCAACGGCGGAGACTGACACCTGCGATTTTTCTTCTGCCGTAAAGGGAAGAAGGGAAATAAATGGACAGGAACAGGCCTGTGTTTGTGGGAAAGGTTGAACGGTCACCGCGCTGACAGAAGACTAGCTGAAGAGCGACAACAGGCCTGACAGCGTATTTCAATGTGTGTTTAATTAAATCAATACAGCAGCTCTGTCTGAGATCTACCTCCGCGCCGGCACTTTCTCATTCAACACACTGGAGATTGAGACACGGCAACCGAGAAAAACAAGACCATCTAGACCATTTTGGTTTGGTTTTTTTGGTCAGTTATTATAAGGGAATCACAGTTCTGCTAAACGCAATTATGAGATCAAAACTCTTAATGATGAGATAAAATGCTGAAAACTGTTCAAATACAATTTTGTCAAGAGGTAATTCGTAATTATGGCATACTATTAATTTTGATTTTATCTAATAATTTCAACGTGTTAATTATAATTATAAAGCGCTATAATTCACACTTTTTATATTTAGACATTTATAATTTAGTGTTTTTAATTCTGAGTTGTCAAATTAAAATCAATTTCAGTTTTTGTCATTTCATTATGTTTGCAATATATTTTTTTTTTTTTTTTTTTTTTTATTTATTTATTTTTTTTTATTTTGCTTTGACTGAAGCATACTTTATTATATTTATATAATTTTTATATATTTTTGGCCGTGACTGCATGTCATAATTTTGACTTTAATCTCAAAATTTCCTTATGAAATAATTAAAATTTTACATAAGTAAGATTTAGTGTCATAATTTAAATATTTCAATCTTAAAATGATCAAACGTGCCACCATTTAATGTTAGAATTTAGATTTCTTCTGTCATATTTAAAAAAAAAATCATATATTTTTTTGTCATAATTTGGTCTTTTTATTTCATATTCATCGTATACCGAAGCATATTTTTTTTCTTATATGGCGGAAATGGCCTTCGATAGACATCGGCTAGCAGTTACAGTAATTTTAGACAAGATGTACGATCATATGAACGATAATTCGTTCACAGTGAGACCAGGAGAAAGATAAACTGGTAAATGGATTTTAATTCAAGGAGACTTCTCGTACGTCTTACGGTAAATGCCGCAAAAATACAGTAAATTAGTGAGGAGCCGAGGACCTGACTGATCGGGGATAATTAACAGTGACTCATGGACACTAAAGGTTGGAAGCAGCTTTTCTTGTGAGGAAAAACTAAATGTAATCACACTTTTTAGCTCTCAGGATGAGCTGCGACCTCGGATGAGGAACACTTTTATATTAGAGCCAGAACTCGCTGCCTTTAATTTCACGCCGGGTGCGTCTCCATGAGAGGAAAATAAGGCTTAATTTTCTGCCAAGTTCTCTAAACCGGTGGAAATGAAAAGAAAGGGAGAGAGAATAAATATCAGAGTTTATGCTGAAATGCTAATTTGTTGCTTGGGTTGTTCTCAGGAAAGCCTGGCGTTCGGGGTTTGTTTGTCCGATTGTATCTTGAAGCCAAAATAATTAACAGGATGCTGGATTTTTTCCAGGGGTTCGTGAATTGCGAGGTCAATTGATGCTCGTTATTAAACGTTTTCGCTCTGATCTTTAACCCCCAAAATATTTTAATGGGTAACGCTATTTTTTCCACCATTAGAACGTATCCTAAATACATTTTCCATTGATGATTATAGGTTCTGAACAATAATTTCGGTGATAAGTTCGGTCTGAATGAGTCTAGTGATGAATCATGTCACTAGCAATCATATTTTGACATTCATTGAAAGTGAACCACAAAAGCTCATGAAGAAGTCTGGAGCTGTTGCTCGGTGCTCAAGACGTAAATTTTGCGTTTCATTTGGAAATCAGGGTCCCAGAGTCTGGAGGAAGAGAGGAGTGGCACTGAATCCATGTTGCATGAAGTCCGGTGTTTCGTTTCCACAGTCACTGATGGTTTGAGGTGCTGCTGTTGGACCACTGTTTTTTCTGAAGTCAACGCAACCATCTACCGGGACATTTTAGAGCTCTTTATGCTTCCTTCTGCTGACAAGCTTTATGGAGATGCTGATCACATTTTCCAAAAGCCGGTTCATTGACCGTGGTGTTACTGCGTTTGATTGGCCAGCAAACTCACCATAGAGAAGAGAAAGATGACCATCTGAGAAGATCCACATCCGAGAAGATCCACATCTGAGAAGATCCACATCCGAGAGGATCCACATCCGAGAGGATCCACATCCGAGAGGATCCACATCTGAGAAGATCCACATCCGAGAGGATCCACATCCGAGAGGATCCACATCCGAGAGGATCCACATCCGAGAAGATCCACATCCGAGAAGATCCACATCCGAGAAGATCCACATCCGAGAAGATCCACATTTGAGAGGATCCACATCCGAGAAGATCCACATCCGAGAAGATCCACATCCGAGAAGATCCACATCCGAGAGGATCCACATCCGAGAAGATCCACATCCGAGACGATCCACAGTCGAGAGGATCCACATCCGAGAAGATCCACATCCGAGAAGATCCACATCCGAGAGGATCCACATCCGAGAGGATCCACATCCGAGAAGATCCACATCCGAGAGGATCCACATCCGAGGAGATCCACATCCGAGGAGATCCACATCCGAGAGGATCCACATCCGAGAGGATCCACATCCGAGAGGATCCACATCCGAGAGGATCCACATCCGAGAAGATCCACATTCGAGAGGATCCACATCCGAGAGGATCCACATCCGAGAGGATCCACATCCGAGAAGATCCACATCCGAGAAGATCCACATCCGAGACGATCCACATCCGAGAAGATCCACATCATGCAAAAGGAGGCCCAACCAAGTACTGAGTGCATAGAAATGGGCATAATTTTCAGAAGCCTGACATTTCTGGCTAAAGTATCCTTTTTTTTTGATCTGATATAATATAAACATTTTCTCAGACACTTTCACTTTCTGTGAGCCAAAATCATCAAGATGTCGTGAAATAAAGTCCTGAAATATTTCACTCTTGTGTAATGGATCTGTATAATATACGGGTTTCACTTTCTGAAATGAGTGACAAAAAAATATTGACGATATTGTGTTTTCTTGAGACGCACATTGTCGTTTTATTTAATAATTATGACCTTTCGGGCAGAATTTCGACTTTTCTTTTCATTTTTTGCCTTTCCCCATAATTTAGACTTTTAAAGTATGACTTTTGGCAAAATTTACATCTTTTACATCTTTGCATCTTTGCACTTTCGTTTGCCATAATTATGATTTGAGTCCATTTTTAAGTATATAGTAACTTTTTATTTTTTAAATTTTACATTTATAATTACGATAGCATGTCACAGTTTTTACCTAGCGTTACGTAAATGTAATATTTGAATTATTAATCTCGTTTTTGGACCTAATTTGACCTTTTGTTTCATAATGAATACCCAACATGTATCGGCGTGGGATTTTCACTCTGATCAGTCAGACTCCTTTGTTTCCCGACTCTTTCCACAACTCTTTAAAGTTTGCTTTGTCTTTGTCAGGTCACTCTTACGGCGTCTCTCCGTTGAAGTGTCGAAATGACTGGCGTTTCTCCTCGCGTTGGTTTCTGCAGGCTGTGATTCGGCTGCTAGCCCGAGCATCGCTCACGGCTGAAACCTCTCCTGCGGCTCTGATTGATGGAGGAGTTGAATAGACGAGCTGGCAGCAAAGCTGAGTATCGCTCATTCTAATGCGTTTGCCCTGAATAAATGCCCTGGATATGAGCACGGCTTTTGCTGCATTTTCCTGCGCGAATCAAAGGGGGTGAAATAAAAGACGAGCACATCAAGTCCACTTGAAGACGCTAGCGAAGGTTTCTTTGCTGTAATTGCGTCCCTTTGATCTGATACCGTGATGCGTTACGGTTGTACTGTAATCGGGAGATTGGTTTTTGCAGCCAGTGTCCTAGTGAAGAGAACTCGTATTTCAGCGATGAAATGGCGCTAGAAGTAACCACGGTGGACATTTTATAATCTCATGAAATGCTGATGTCAATGTTGTGTTGTAATGTGTTGTGTTGCGCCGTCGTTGCGGTTTTTTTGGCTTGTAATCTGCAAACATTCGCTCGTTGCGGTTTGGCTGTATTCCCAGTGGTATAGTTTGAATTGCCGAGCATATTGAGCCGTGCAGGTTGCATACGTGCGGTTGACGATTGAGTCAACATCCTTGAAGAACAGCTGCTGGATTTAAAATAAAATGTCTTTTTCTCCTTTCCCAGTAAACGGTTGAGCTCGAACACGAGCTGTCCTTAACGAACAGGCGACGGGAGTTTTATTTTAGGATTATGGTGACGAGACAAGAGTGGCAGACGGGCGAGAATTTCATCTCGCAATTCTGAACGAAATAACAAAAATCGTGCAAAATCAAAAAGTCAATTAATAGGCCCATTTCACCTCTTAAATTAAAAAGAACCGTGCAATTTTTGCCGGCGGTAATTTTTTTTTTAATTTAAATCATTATACGTCTGCTTAAAATTAAGATATTAACCGTCAGTGGCCATTATTGAGCGTTATGTCATTCCAGGTAATCCCTAATATGGGCAAAGGCATCGCTAATGGAATAAAAAAAAAGAAAACAAATTAAACGTTTTATTTAACGACGCAACGTTAAGGACCGTAAACCGTTTTCCGAACCATCTCTGGGGTTTTCGTGATAATTAATTATATTTGTAAGCCATTGCTGATCGTCCTCGCCTTTATCACAGTAGTTCGCAAACGTTTTATGCAGTATTCCAGTTTTGCACTAATTCAATTCGCGGCTTCGGACGGAACCATAGCTAGTTTCTTTAATGTGGCTTTGGACGAACAAGATCGCGCATGCACAGCATACAATGGCGCGTATTACTCTATCACTACTTCATTAATAGATCACTCGCGCTATGTTTTTTCGTGCCACTCGCGCGAATATTACACAGCGCGATCGACCATGGTGAAGATAACTACAATTGCTGTTTTGACAATTTGTGCAATTGTTTCGTACGTGTTACGAAAGTCCCAAATATGACGAAAAGCCATACGCCGACATTCTGAGTCATTTATTGATCGTTTATTGATCCTGCATTAATGCGTGTCATATTTTTACCGTATTAGTAAAATTTATATTGTTATCATTATTTATTTATATATATTTATGCATCTTTTATTGATAGCAACTACGGCTACAATTGATTTCTATGCTCCCGACGGCTACAATAATGCTGTCTTTTATTTGATCCAACCGTACGCGCCAAAAAGCTCTTCACTGATTGGCTTGCGCGATTGTCTTTGCTACATTTTTTAACTTGCGCGGTAGTTTGAGGTCACGCGTTTCGCGCAACCCTGCCTCCGTTCGCATCTCTTCATTGGCTTCGTATATGTTGTCCGCTCACTATTTACTTACCAATTTTTTGTATGTAAACACCATGAGTTCCCTACTGGAATTAGTTCACCTGTTTCGAGTCTTTCGTTTTTTCCCGCCAAAAACCCCTGGCTCAACCAATGCTGGAAACCAGAGCTGGAAAGAGAATCTCTCGAGTCTTCGGGTTGACGAGGTAAACTAATAATTTCTCTTTCCGGTTCCGACTGCGGGTTAAGCTTACGTGGGCTGTCACGTGATGAACGAACGACTCAAACCCAAAGACTTGTCAGATAAGAGGCGAGGCCGGCTAATCGGCCACTAAATGCATTAATCCATATTGTTACAGTATTGTTACTACAAACATTTTGTATAGTTTGTGGCGTGATCAACGACTGATGTCTCTGATGTAACGTGAACAGGATGACTTAACGAAATGATTCGAACTTCCTGTCGCAAGCACGCTTTAAGGGGCGTGGCCGTTTAGAGCGCGTTCGCGAGTCGTCCGCGCGTGCCGTTCCGGCCTCTCGCGCGTCTAAACGCCGGCTCCGCGCTCCTAGCCTCGTTCTGAAAACGAGCGCGTCGCCGTGGCGTCTGTCGCCTGTCGGACCGGGTTCAGGTGAGGGCGTGTGTTATCGGTGCGCCTCAGCCCGTCCGGCCCGCTTTAGTCCCGGGTGTTTAAAATTAGATTTAACATCTATCACTTCTGTTGGCTGAATGGCTCGGTGTCGGGGTTTGGCAGAGGCCATCCGTCACCGAGCGCGCGTCTGCCCCGTCCCTCCAGACCATCCGTCAAAGAAACATCAGCGCGCGACGAATACAAACACGCGAGAGCGCGCGAGCACACGCAGCTCACACAAAGGGCCTTGTTGTATTGTTTTACGTGTCAGTTAAGTCTAAGACAAAGTATTTTAATTAATTGAGAAACAGTACAATGATCAAATCAATCAGTCTCAGCGGTGTGAATTATTGTAACAGTATTTTTATATATATATATATATATATATATATATATATATATATATATATATATATATATATATTAGTCCTGGGCAAGGATTAATTGCATCCAAAATATAGCTTATTGCATGCATATATTTAAGAAAAATGCTATGTTTATATTAAATATAATTACATATAAATATATGCATTTAAATGCATGTCATTTTTATTATGTATTGTATGTGCATGTATTTACATATACATAATAAATATATACAGTTGAATTATTTTATTTTGGATGTGATTAATCGCAATCTAAATACAAAAAAATCTATAAATATTTTTAAATAATTATAATGCAAATTTATATGTAATTTTAATCATGAATAATAATAAATAATTATAAATTATTTAGAATTTCTTTTCTAATGTAAGTTAAATAAAAAGCATGACAATTAAAATAATTAATTGAAATGATTAAGTACAATTTATTTTTGGTAATATAAGTAATATTTAGTTATAATGCAAATGTTTTAAATGCAATTAAAATGATTAGAATTCCAATTATTTATAATTAAAATATCTCTGCTGTTGTTAGTCAGTGTAATGTCATTTAATCAATTAAATGTAATTGTATTTTATTTTTAATGATTCATTTTTGTAATTAAGTGCAGTTAAACATAACATAACATATATGACTTTTTGGCATTGCAGAAATATAAAAAAAAAATTAAGTTTTGACGTTTGACAGCATTTTAAAGAATTTAAGAGGCCAACAACAACAACCAAAAATTACTTCTAAGTGAAATAAAATGTATTTTTTAGAGTGTAATATGATTCAGGCCTGTATTTGAAGGGTTTGTACGAAATTGATCTTGTACAGGACCACAAACAAACTAAAAAGCACGCAGGTATTGAAAGAAACATCACAAACACAGTAAGCGGAGAGATGTTTGGCCCCGGAGTCCGAGGCTTTGCAGACGAAGCCAGGGCCGATGCTGGAGGCGATGTGTGTGTGTGTGTGTGGGTTTGTCTTTCAGACGGATGAAGCGTGTCTCTGACCTCCTGACCGCACAGATATAAAGATCTCAGAGTGTCACGACTCTCGCTGTAAAGCTTTATGGAAGAAATCAGTCATGCTGAAAGCCTCCAGACCTCTGAGGAGCACCGGCAGATTCAGCCTGTGAGTGAAAAACAACAGACTGTGTGTTTGATTACTTGATCAGCATGGAAAAGAGGGAAAAAAATAAATAAAAATAAATTTAATAAATTAATATATAAATTAATATATATATATAATAAAATTTTATACTACTGCAAATAATTATTTTCTTAAAAATAAAATAAAATTATAATTTAAAATATCTGTATTTCGTTTAGATTTCGATAAATCAATTTGTTTTATGATTTGCTAATTTATCATTACCATTTTAAATAAATCTTTTTTTACTTTTAGCTTTGCACATACAGTGAGCATAATTTAATATAATTAAAAGAAAAATATATATATATAAAATACAATTTTATGCTACCACAAATACTTATTTTCTTAAAAATAAAATAAAATTATAATTTCAAATATCTATGTTTCGTGTGGACTCGGATAAATCAAGTTGTGTATGAGTATAACAGTGAGTATAATTTAATATAATTAAAAAATTATATATATATATATATATATATATATATATATATATATATATATATATTAGATTAGATAGGTATGTATATATATATATATATGTATATATATATATAATATATATATATATATATATATATATTCAGGTATTTTTAATATTTTTTAAATGACAATTCTTACATCTACCACATATATTTAAAAAAAGTGCATGGGTGAATCTTTGGCAGTAAGAGCAGGAACATGCATTAATGTCATTTTGGCCAATAGTGATTGCATGTTGACTCAATCATGTGTTTACACGCGTTTTTCCTGAAACCCCCTCCAAACTCCAGTGCAGCGGTTGTTATGAGGATGACGAGGAGGATGAGGTGTTGACGCTGATGTGAGCCGAGACCCCAGCATTGATTATCCTGCAGCTCTTGCTGGGTTTGTTGATTAAATCAGTGTGAGCTCGGGAAAAACCAGCCGCTTCTCTGCGTGTTTGGAGGGCAGAACGCACGTCCTGAGACACGAGTCCAATCAGAGCGTGTTAAAAACACCTCCAACACCTCGTCCTGAAATAGCACCTGAGCCGAGTCGCTTCTGCCGGATGAACGTAAGAAAAGGTCAGATCTCAGCGAGAGTCGAGGAGAAGACTGAATGAAGCTTCGGAGTCCTGAGATACTGCTGTGTTTCTGTGGAGATGAACAACAGTATCTGTGTGTGTGTGTGTGTGTGTGTGTGTGTGTGTGTGTGTGTGTGTGTGTGTGTGTGTGTGTGTGAGAGGCTCATTCTTCTCTGGATTCAGTTACCGTTCATCTCTGAACTAGCAGAAGCTGAAATATCTCACAGGAGCAGCCCCTCTCTGTCTGACCGACTCTCTCCGGGTAAAAAGCCGTGCATTTAATGTGATCGATGACATTAAATATTTAGCAAAAATAGCTTTTATTATGTTTGGGTAGTAATTCAGTCAGTGTTAAAAAATTAAACATTATAATTATTAAATAAAAAAAAAAAAAAAAAAAAATATATATATATATATATATATATATATATATATATATATATATATATATATATATATATATATATAATAAAAAAAATATAATTAAATATAATTAATAAATAAATATAATAAATAATATATATATATATTATATATAATAAATATATATATATATATAT
This sequence comes from Puntigrus tetrazona, assembly GCF_018831695.1. Taxonomy (NCBI): domain Eukaryota; kingdom Metazoa; phylum Chordata; class Actinopteri; order Cypriniformes; family Cyprinidae; genus Puntigrus; species Puntigrus tetrazona. Next base: position 726,492 of record NW_025047824.1, read on the forward strand.
ATATATATAATTTAAAAAACATTATATATCATTTAATATATATATATATATATATATATATATATATATATATATATATATATTTTAAAATATATATATAATTTAAAAAATATATAAAATGTAAATGATTAAAGTGATACATTTAATTTCATGCTGATAGATGTAATGCTACTTACATTCTTTTGTAAGTATAATTATTTAATTCCCACCTTTATACAAAATGAAAATGTCATTAGTTGTATTATTTAAATAGAAATAAATGTAATATTTTTTTAAATGATCGTTTAGGTGCTGTGACGTTTTTAGACTCTCATACCGACGGCACCCATTCACACCCATTGGTGAGCAAGCGGTGCGATGCTATATTTCTCCAAATCTGACGAAGAGATGAACTCGTCTGCACCTCGGCCGGCCTGAGGTTGCGTTTTTTTGTTTTGTCTTCGCTTTTGGTTGAACCGTTCCTTTAAATATGAATATGCATGGCTCTAGCAGACTGCAGCTCCTCAGGAAACCTGGACATCGATCTACGAAGCTCGTGGCCATTAGCTTCAAGACCAGGGGCCATGGTTTTGCACGTGATAAAATCACGCAAGCCTGTCTAAGCGAAAGCGTTGTCGGAAATGTCAGCGGATCTCCTTTTTACCCAGAGTGCATTGCTCAAAGTCGATGTAACGACTCACGTCTGCATTCTCCGGCCTATTTCTGTCATGTTTTAATCAAATAACCTCACGAGTGCGGGCCCAGACTGAAGGCACCAAAACAAAACACACCGTCATGCTTGTCATCACCACCTACTGAATACATTTTCCCAAACTCATTCTCCTGTTTTGTTTTGTTTTTCCCCAGCCGGCTCAGATGTGTTCATTGTTTTCAAGCATTCACCTCTCGAGGTGGATATATATATTCATGCACCGGTGACGGTTATGGAAACGGGCTGGTGTTTATTGGCCGGATCGCACACGGTGCATCTCGACTATAATACAGATCAGAAATACGACAATATAAAGACTTCGGGGCTTTCCAGATTCAATCAGACTCTGTGAAACATCAAAGAAACTTGCGTGCGTTTCAATTTTTATTCCATTAAAGGCCCACACTTTCTTTTCAAGCGCTAGTAGTGCTTTATTCGTTTATTTTTAATTTATTTTTAACCTCACAGTCGTTAGTGTTGATTAATCGCGTTCTATATTAACGTTTTTGTGTATATTATGTATATATTAATATACACGTGCATGTAGATCTTTAAGTAATGATGAATTAATCCGTATGAATTACACATAAAATGCATTTTTTATATATAAATTTATATATATATAATAATGCGGTTTTTGCATCGAAAATAGTCTATATATTTAGACATTATCAAGAACTTTTTGTAATAATAGTGCGCTTCATTGAACAACAGCAAGCAGGCATCTGAGACTCACTGAGAAGCTGTTTGTACAGAGATGCTCCGGAGTAAAGTCCTGAGGGTTCGGCGGATGCTGAACAAACTCCCGTGGAGACCCAGCAGCCCACCGATCGATCGCTAAGAAACTGTTGATCAATAGCAGCGTGCAGACTATCTCAAACGATCTGGACTGATCCCCGTGAGGCGAGAGAGAGAGAGACAGAGAGAGAGAGAGACAGAGAGAGAGAGAGAGAGAGAGAGAGAGAGAGAGAGAGAGAGAGAGAGAGAGAGAGAGAGAGAGAGAGAGAGAGAGAGAGAGAGACAGAGAGAGAGAGAGAGAGAGAGAGACAGAGAGAGAGAGAGAGTGCATCTGAATCAGAGAGCTGAGACGCATGAGCGAGTCTCTGTAATGTCGCAGGGCTCTGAAAGGCCCGTTAGCAGCATCAGTGGCGGCTAATGTAGAAAGACGAGGCCTGTCTGGAGCAATCTCAAAGCTCTCGGCTCTTTTTACACCGAAAGACAGACTAATAGAGCAGCTCAGTGAGAGCGAGAGAGAGCAGACGCTTCAAAAACACACAGAGAGAACCTTAGATGGGATGAAGTGACAAGAAAATTTAGATTAAACGAGAGAGAGAGAGAGAATTTATTTATAAGAATTGTATATTTTATTTATAATATTAATAGCGGAAATTAATAATGTATATCTAATAAAACTTTGCATCTTTTATATATTTCAAAATGTATTTATCCTTTATCTCTCTCTCTCTACACACACACATATATATATATACATATATAGATTATCATATCAAAGGCAAATCAAAATGTTTTAATGAAGAAGAATAAAGTACATCACACTGAAAATAAGAGCTCTGTCCAGTTTTCTAATGAAAAGATGAAAGCGCATGCAGTCTGTGGTCAGTGCGTCTAAATCCTCAAAAATACACTACAATTAAAGAGCCGTGACGCCGGGAATCAATGTGAAACGCTCGCAAGGTAAAGGGAGAGGTGAAACAAATTCATCAAATAATGTTTGGTAAGTGGTCTGGTTCTGCGGGCGGCCATTTATCATCGTTACCGGGCGAATCAGGAGGGAAGGGAATCAAGGTAATTGGGGTGGAACGCTGACAAGACTGCCTTTAAAAACACCTCCAACCCACGGACTGTGTTATTCCCTCCTGACAGAAACCAAACCCGCTCCAGAATAAATTCAATCTGCTTTTCAGCTAAATGTTTTGGTTGCATGGCGGAGGAAAAACTTCAGAAAGTCGACCCGCTGCTCCACTTAACAGGCCTGCGTCAAATCACAGCAGATTAGCTCGGACAGATTCGTATCCAGGCCAGATTCGTAGCTCGGACAGATTCGTATCTTGACCATATTTGTATCTCGGCCAGATTCGTATCTCGACCAGATTCGTAGCTCGGCCAGATTCGTAGCTCGGACAGATTCGTATCTCGGACAGATTCGTAGCTCGGCCAGATTCGTATCTGGACCATATTCGTATCTCGGCCAGATTCGTATCTCGACCAGATTCGTAGCTCGGCCAGATTCGTATCCCGGCCAGATTCGTAGCTCAGCCAGATTCGTATCTCGCCAGATTTGTAGCTCGCCAGATTTGTAGCTCGGCCAGATTCGTAGCTCGGCCAGATTCGTAGCTCGTAATCGTCCGTTTGGCACGTGGAGGTAAAGCGATTCGCATTCTAAGATTTCGGTCGCTCAGCCAGATTCGTATCTCGGACAGTATCTCGGACAGATTCATATCTCGGACAGATTCGTATCTCGGACAGATTCATATCTCTGACAGATTCGTATCCTGGCCAGATTCGTATCTCGGCCAGATTCGAAGCTTGGCCAGATTCGTATCTCGGCCAGATTCATATCTCGGCAAGATTTGTAGCTCGGCCAGATTAGTAGCTCGTAATCGTCCGTTTGTCACGTGGTGGTAAAGCGATTCGCGTTCCAAGATTTCGGTCGCTCATTTGAGAGGTTTCGGTCAGGTTCGTGAAAAGATCGCGGGGAAATATTACACCATTCTTTTGTTTTCTGCCGTAAACATGCGCCGCATCTAAAGCCGTTTCGTTTAGAGTCAAAAGAATCAAACTCAAATGAGTCATGATACGATTGAAGGCCCGATCTAATCATTCGTGAAGTTTTCAGATTTTTTAAATTTTGTGATGTGGAATATTTGAAATTAAATTATCTCAAACTTTTAAGATTATATATGTGCATTACATTCTTATTTTGTGAGAGAAAAACACTATGTGATGCACAGTTTTTATTGATATTTTTGAATAAGCATAATCAGATTAGGTCATCTGATGCCTTTTTAAAAATGTAACACTGCGTTATATAATTACTTACACTGCAGCCAATTACAATTTGAAAACTGCCAGTGTTCTTTTAGTATTACTGAGATATAGTTTTTATTAATAATTAATCTATTTTATATATTTTCCATTTAAATGTTTTTGTATATTTTTATATAATCAATCAATTATAGATTTTATTTCGGTTTTTGTTGTTTGAAATAAATAAATAAAAGTTTTTAATATATTTATATATATATATATATATATATATATATATATATATATATATATATATATATATTTATATATATATATATATATATATATATATTTATATATATATATATATATATATATTTTTTTTTATTATTATTTATTTATTTTTATGTATGTATGTTTAATTGTTTGTTGCAACAAGTCATAATTTCAGCTTTATATAACCGTGATAAATTTCTGTTTTATTTTTGCTGAACTGCTCAGCTTTGTTCATTTATTGCAATTTTGACCTCAGATTTTGTTTGTGTGTCAGCGAACCCCTTTTTTTTCTCTTTCTCTTCTTCCTTTTCTATTAAGCAAGGACGTGCCCGTGCATTGCGCAGTTCACCGACTGAATGCGGTGAAATCATGTCCAAAAAAAAAAAATGATTGCATTATGATTAACGAAGACGACTGAGCAGCAAAAATGTTTTTTTTTTCCAAAGCCGACAGACCAGAGCTAAGAGCCATAACACTCCTCTGATTTCACGGGGTCTTTAAAGTGATTTACGAGTGATTATCGAGGCTTCATGATGGTGTTAGACAGATAATCTGGGTTCAGCGAAAGAAAGCGAAACAACAAATCATTGTTTACCGCCAGATTCCACTCGGTGACCATGGCAACCTCATTCCCGCCAAACGGCTGACCTAAAACGCAGAGGCCGGACGGCAAGCCAAACCGTTTCGCAATCGTCTCCTCGAAGCGACGGTTTCCGGCACGGATCTCGTTTGGAGGCCCGTTCTGGAGATTTGTTAATGAAAAAGGAAAAAAAAAACGAAAAGCCGAGATAATGGAATAGCTTAATATGTATTGATTTTATACCGTCGTGGAAAGGTTGTTTGCTAATAAGAACCGAATTGGTTTCGTTCTCAGAAACGGCCGTGTGGGTCTGTGGAGCGAATGGAAAAGGGCCGAGAGAGAAAATAATCATCTGAGAATCGTTCTGAGAATTCATCGGGGGTGAAATATTATCACAGTTAATATATTATCATAACAGCGGCGGATGAGATGATTCACTGTGCAACCCGACACGCTTCAACAACAGATCCTGAACACAGTATATATATACAATATATATGCACAGACATGAAGTTTGTCTTTGAAACAGATGCCTTTTTCATCCAATCGATCAACGGGGATTCTAAAAAAGGGGCGGAGTTTACGAGTACTAAATTTATGTTAAGTTGACTATACTAAACGATTACGCCAAAAACCTCCGTGCGGACAACATTGCTGTCAAAACGGTGGATCCGTCGAAAATGACCAAAAACGAAGCTGCAGTTTGCACTCCAGGCCAGTAGTCGGCGATGTCGGTTTGTTAGGAAACGCGCGAAAACGTTAAAGCTATCCACACGAATAAAGTGTTTACGACGAATTCATTAGTGAACAAGCAAAGGCGGATCGTCCACGATACGTTTAACATAACGATGACATAAAAACACGTATTAAAAAGATCTTTTGTAAAAAATCATGTTTTTTATTTATATATATATATATATATATATATATATAAAATAGGCTTTGTCGCTCCGTTACAACAGATACGGATGCATTCGTATCACTGCCTCGCCAACGGACGCTCTGAAGCGAATGGGTGCCGTCGGAATGAGAGTCCAAACAGCCGATAACGGTTAGCATCTGGAGAAGACCCAAATTAAATAAATATAATTTACAGAAATGTTCTGCATTTCATTCACAAAAATATAAAAACATTTTATTATTCGATACCGAACGGTTCACGGGCATCGAGTTTAGTCATTAGCTTGTATACGTTAGCGTATTTTAAAACATTTTAAAATACAAAATATATGTTCGTTTGCAACAGTCATGCTAACAATAATTTATCGTACGCCATTTAGGCGTATAGTAACAATATCTGACTGCTGTCGTGTCTTCAGATACGGATGCGTTCGTATCACTGTCTCGCCAACGGACGCTCTGAAGCGAATGGGTGCCGTCAGAATTAGAGTCCAAACAGCCGATAAAAACATAGCAGCGCTCCGGTTAGCATCAGGAGAAGACCCAAATCCTCCATTAAGACGTTTTTTAACCT
>NW_025047824.1:737500-740000 GCF_018831695.1 Puntigrus tetrazona
TGAGGATGAATCTGATTCATCTTCGGTTTCTTTATCACAGTTTGACTGTGATACTCGTTGTTATGAAGCAGATGATATTAAATATTTTCTTAAATCAACTAAAAATAGAAGAGGAGTGAAAGTGAATGAATATTTCCCAGATCTAAAACAGTTTGTGGAGAAGTCAAAATGTTTAATTTCTGAAGGCTGCTTTACTAATAAGGAAGTTTATAGATTAAAGAAACTGGTGAACAAGATAAATGTTGAGTTATGTAAAGAAAGTGAAGAGAAGAGTTGAACTGGTATCGGTTTCATGGGTTGGTTTTTCTTTTTTAATCTTTTATTTCTGATGGGTGAAGTCTCTGTAGCATCATTGAATGTTAATGGTGCACGAGACATCAGAAAAAGAGCTGCATTATATGAAGTTCTCACCCAGAAAAGAATTGATGTTGTTTTACTACAAGAAACACACAGTGATGAAAATAATGCTGTTGACTGGGCTAAAGAATGGGATGGTTTTACTGTTTTAAGTCACAACACCTCCTCAGTGGAGGTGTCGCAGTTTTATTTTCAAAGAACTTTGCTCCTATTTCTTATGATGTTGATGAAGTGATAAAAGGAAGACTTTTAAAGGTTCAAGCTCTATTTGAAACCTCTGTTTTAGTTTTTATTTGTGTTTATGCTCCAACCTCAGGAATTCAAAGAATGTTGTTTTTAGACACACTTAATTCAACACTGCAACAATGTAATAATGAGGAGTTTTTATTTTTGGGTGGGGATTTTAATTGTACTGAACAAAGTTGTGACAGGAATCACCTGGAACCCCATGAGCCCTCTCGAAAGAGACTTATTGAAGTCATTAAAACACATGAGCTGTGTGATGTATGGAGATAGCTCAATGGTACTCATAGACAGTACACGTGGGCCCATAGTCGGGACAGCTTTTTATCTTTGGCTAGGTTGGACAGGTTTTATGCTTTTAAACATCAGTTTGGGATTTTTAATAAGTGTTTTATTTTCCTGTTTGTTTTTCTGATCACAGTATGGTTTGCTGTTCTTTTGTTTTAAATTCTATTAAACCAAAGAGTGCTTACTGGCATTTTAACACCTCCTTTTAAATGATAAAGGTTTTAAAGATACCTTTAAGTGTTTCTGGGACTATTTTAGGGCATCCAAAGATTCTTTCTGTTAAATTCTACGACAGTGGTGGGATTTTGGAAAAGTGCAAATTAAGCAACTTTGTCAGCAGTACACTAAAAACACTACTGTACAGACTCTAAGAACCATGCAAACACTAGAGACATCAATAATAAAACTACAGGAATTGGCCGGTTTATCTGGAGGAGAAAATGTTTTAAACAACCTTTCACTTAAAAGGAAACAATTAAGTGATCTTTTAGGGGTTAAAGTACAGGGAGCTTTGATCCGGTCTCGTTTCTTGAATATAGATCAAATGGATGCCCCAACAAAATTTTTTTTTAGTCTGGAGAAAAAGAATGGACAGAAAAAGTGTATCCATGCATTGCGAGATGAGTCTGGAGGCCTTTTATCAAACCCCATAGACATTAGAGGAAGGGCCGTCCAGTTTTATAGAAACTTGTATAGCAGTGAGAGTGGGGCAGATTTGGACACTAGTGACACTTTCCTACAAGACTTGCCTCAGGTTTCGGAAGAAGCCAATGCTGATCTCAGCAGAGCTTTGAGCCTGGGTGAGTTATATGAGGCACTTAATGGAATGGAGTCAGGTAAAACTCCTGGTATTGATGGAATACCTGTAGAGTTTTACAAGTCTTTCTGGACTGAGTTGGGGGGAGATCTGCTCTCGGTGCTCAACGAAAAGCTTAGATGAAGGGCGTTTGCCATTGAGTTGCCAGAGCTGTTTTAACTCTCCTCCCCAAAAAGGGACTTAACAGAAATTAAGAATTGGCGTCCCAGTGTCCCTTCTATGCTCCGACTATAAATTGCTCTCCAAGGTTTTAGCAATAAGATTGGCAAAAGTAGTTAGTCAAGTTATCCACCCGGATCAAAGCTACTGCATACCCGACAGGTCAATCTTTGATAATGTCTCTCTGGTACGAGATATCTTAGATGTCTCTAGACTGTTAAGTCTAGATTGTGCACTGGTTTCCCTTGATCAAGAAAAAGCTTTTGATAGAGTCGAGCGTAAATATCTTTGGTCATGTCTGGCAGCTTTTGGTTTTTGCCAAAAATTTGTAAAGCTGGTTTCAGTTCTGTACAGGAAGTGGAGAGTGTTCTGAAAGTGAATGGTGGCTTATGCAAACCTTTTAAAGTCAGCCGAGGGGTAAGACAAGGATGCTCCCTTTCAGGGATGCTTTACTCTCTGGCTATAGAACCATTACTGCAACAGATAAGATTGAAATTAGATGGGTTACATATCCCAATAGTCAACTGTAATGTTCAATTGTCTGCTTATGCTGATGATGTTGTTGTTTTTATCAGTAATCAAAAACATTGAGAATTTGTTGCAAATTCTTACTGATTTTAATGTTTTATCTTCTGC
>NW_025047824.1:755000-765000 GCF_018831695.1 Puntigrus tetrazona
TATTTATACTCCCAATTTTATCATAAGCAGAAAATACAATGACAATAAAGGTGTATTAATTTTTAATTTCTGAATTGTAATATTTTTGTAATATTATTATTATTATTATTATCATTATTATTTTTATTTAATTGTTTATTATTATATTATTATAATTTAATTATATATTATTATTATTGTTATTATTATTTAACTGTATATTATTATTATTATTTAATTGTGTATTATTATTATTATTATTATTATTGATATTAATATTATAATTTAATTGTGTATTATTATTCAATTGTATATTATTATTTGAGTGTATTTTATATCATTATTATTATTATTATATTATTATATATTATTATTATCATTATTATTATCAAATTGTTAAATTATGCTTATTAGGATATTACTCCTGAGATTGGAAACATACTGTAAAAAACCCAATATATTTATATTAGTAAGCATATTCGTAATCTATATTTAAAATATTGGTTGTTTAATTCAGCATAGCAGAATATTTATAAGTGAAATTCAACAAATATTTAACTGTATTTTTGTTCAGAAATGAATAAAAAGGTCTAGTTAGTAGCATATTTGTTACATAAGCGAAGTTATATTGTATTATTATATTATATGAAGTTATGTTATATTGTATTTATTGTGTTATGTTATATCTAACTAGTATAGAGCTCTATATAGAGTATAGTGTCCCTCAGGGTCGGTCTTCTTCTGATCTTCTCTCTTCAGCCCGACCGAGGAGCTAAGAGACCCAGGGATGAAGACGGCAGCGAGGAGACCAGGAGCAAGCAGAAGACGGCGAGCCGAGACGCCGGGCGAGCGCTGGCGAGGTCCGAGGCGGACGGCGAGGACCAGACCGGAGGAGACGGGGAGAAGATCCTGGAGAGGCTGATGGACCAGGATGGAGAAGATCCAGAGGTGAGATGAAGAAGCTGACGGTGGTTCATTATAAACACGCCGAATGACAGGTGGACTGTATAATGCCTTTTTATTTGATAAACATTTTATTTAATAATATATTTTAAGTATATCATGCTTTTTTGCAGTCAGGATAATGTCTTTGATTCTAATGTCTTCTCTTTTAATAATAAAATTAGTATTAGTGATGGACTGTTATATAATCAATGTTGTTTAGCCTGTTTTTTTTATGACTAATAATTATAAATAATGAATTTTACGTTTTTAATAATAACTTTACTATTAACTATTATGATCAGTGACCACTTTGATTGCTCATATTGTAAATATTTACCTGTTTTTAAACACAAAATACAGTTTTTCCATATATTTATGATTTATAATCTATTTTTAAGTTATGTAAATCTACATAATTAATTTGCTTTAATTATATTCACTAATGCAATATTTATTGTTACTGTTAAAATGTTTGCCAATATTCATAATCTAGTTTGCATATAAAAAAAAAGTAAATTCATTTAAAATATTTTAGCAAAAGCTTTTATCATAAAACATAAAATATATATATTTTTATTCATTATTGAAATATTTATTGCTACTGTTAATCTGTTTGCCAATATTAAAAATCTAGTTTCGCTTATTTAAAAATGTAAATGCATTTAAAATAATTTAGCAAAAGCTTTTATCCTAAAACATAAAATATATTTTTTTATTATTTTATTGAAGTGTTTATTGTTACTGTTAATTTGTTTGCCAATATTATTGCCAATGTTCAAGATCTAGTTTTGCATATTTAAAAAAAAATAAATACATTTAAAATAATGTAGCAAAAGCTTTTATCCTAAAACATAAAATATATATTTTTTTATTATTGAAATATTTATTGTTACTGTTAATATGTCCAATAATATTATTGCTAAATGCCAATATAAAAAAATCTACAGTTTTGCGTGTATTTTTTAAAAATAGAATTCATGCTAGAGCTCCAATCTTTATTTTTTTTTAATGCTTCAAAAAATATTAGCCGTCACTACGTTGTATTGCACGGATGAAAAGGTGCGTTGCCTTTGAAATGATTACATGTGCATCAGAGGGACGCTAGTTTCTATATACGAGACTCCTGACCTTTGACCTCCTGACCTGCTGCGTGTCGACAGGCTGAGCTCGTGGATGAGAGCACAGTGAAGAAAATGATCCTGACCTTCGAGAAGAGGTCGTACAAGAACCAGGAGCTGAGGATCAAGTTTCCCGACAACCCCGAGAAGTGAGTTAAACCTCATTTTAACGAGTTTTAATCTCATGGTTTGCTTGAACGCGGCGCGGCCTCACTTCCTGTCGCCGGCAGGTTCATGGAGGCGGAGCTGGACCTGAACGACATCATCCAGGAGATGCACGTCATCGCCACGATTCCAGAGCTGTATCATCTGCTGGTGGAGCTGAACGCCGTTCACTCTCTGCTCGGCCTCCTCAGCCACGACAACACCGATATCCTCCAGAGGTCACGAGTTCAGGACGGCTGGTGATGCACGGGTCAACTTCTTGAGCTGTTACCCGCTCTGCCCAAAAAAAGCAAGCGGTCTGGCAAAACTGCTGAAAAAGTTGCCCTGTGTATCATCAGTTAGCTATGCTGTGATGCCATTTACATTTTATGCGAAAAATATATCTGCCTGAATAATTGCTATTGCTTGTATTTTACACGCATTCATTTATTTCACATAAATTTAGCAAAAGCTTTTATCCTAAGACATAACATATAATATTAGTGGTTTTTTTATTGCATATTTTTTAAAATTACTGTGTTATCCTTTGCATGCAAAATACGGTTTTAATTATTATTAATATTAATATTTTTATTAATAATGGTAATATTTTCTTTAGTAATTTAATTTCAGTGTGGTAGCAGTGATTAAAACAACAACAATAATAGTTGTTTTTATTTTATCTTGTCAAAAAATTAACTATACTCCTAATTATATTTTATTTATACTCCAAATTTTATTATATGGAGAAAAATACAATGGCAATAAAGGTGTTCCATTAATTTGTTTATAATTCAGAATTGTAAATTAAATTTTTTTGTGTATGTATATATATATATATATATATATATATATATATATATATATATATATATATATATATATATATATATATATATATATATATATATATATATATATATATATATTAATATAATTTTTTTATTTATATATATTAATATTAATTTTTTTATTTATATATATGTGTATATATATATATAAAATGAATAATGAATGACTTAAAATATTTCACAAAATGTACAATGTTTTATATTTTAAAAAAAATAGTAACTAAATTTAGTTAATATTTTCAAATATTATTGCAATTTAAAATGAGCGTTTCCTATGCGAATACATGCTGAAATGTATTTTATTAATATAAAATAGTTTTTAATTATCGAATCATTACTCCGGTCTTCGGTGTCACACGATCCTTCAGAAATCATTGCGCATTTAAAGATGCTGCCTGTTAATGTTTCATGTTTTTAGCCACCGGTCAGTGTTCGTAAGTCCTTAGCGTGACTCACATATCAGCATCGCGGTGGTGGACCTCCTGCAGGAGCTGAGCGACATCGACACGCTTCACGAGAGCGAGGAGGGGGCCGAGGTGCTCGTCGACGCCCTGGTGAGGAACTATTTGTTTAACAATCGTAGAAAGCACGCCGTAACGGGAGAATACGGGCGTTAGACGGGTCACGGCCCAGCGGCGCCATGAGATTATTCGTGAAAATGACGCGAATTACTGCTGCGAGGAATGGGCCTCGTCTCCGGCGTGACGTGCGCGAGGGGAGCGGAGAGGGATGGCGCAATCAGACGGAGCCGAGGAAACGGGAAGAGCTTGTGAACAATCAGAGGCTGATTGAACCGCATGCGTCTGATTGCTGCTGTTTAGTGCTCGTGTTGTGCTGCCACGCATTTACACATCTGTATAACTCTCAACGGGGTGTAAAATAGGGCTTTGTGTAGAGAGTGATGTGTGTACACACACACACACAGTTAAGATGTTAAGATGCCTGCATCAAAAGAAAGTTTTTCTATATATGTTTTCAATGAGCAATTGTACATTCTTTTGCTTGTTTTGAACACAAAATACAATTTAATCGTTTATTTATAATATTTATTTTATTAATATAATATTTTTTTTCCTGTCTGGTGCCACAAAAGCTATAGTTGTTATTATTGTTTATTATTATTATTATTATTATTATTATTATTAATATATATATATAAATATATATATATGCTTAGACGATAAAGTTGTGGGTGAAACTAATTTTTAATGTGTCATGAATTGATTTTTGTAAGTATGCCTGACAAGAGAAGAATATTTAAGTATTATTTATTTTTTTGTTGCTTTCATTTTCCTTCCTTTATATATATATATATATATATATATATATATATATATATATATATATATATATATATATATATATATATATATATATATAACAATTGGTACTAAATGTACAGTAAAATGTTACAAAATATTTAAATTTGCTGCTCTTTTTTTTCTTTTGTTCATTAAAGAATCCTGAAAGATTAAATGTATCACAGTTCCCCCAAAATAAGCAGCAGCACCGCTGTTTTCATAATTGATGATAATCAGAAATGTTTTAGCGGTGTATTAGAATGATGCTGAACATCACGAAAATAAAAAAATGTATTTTATATAAAATCATTTCACAATTTTTACTGCATTTCTGATTGATAAATGCAGCCTGGTTGAGCACCAACCTCAGGATCTCCAAATAAATATTTACTTTATCCATTTAGTTTTGGCATGAGTCTAAATTTAGCTTCAGCTGAACTAAAACGGTCGGTTTATTTTTTTTACTAGCGTTAGCCTAAATGAATGCGTACGTGTTTTTGTCCGTTTGTGTAGTTGGAGGGTCAGGTGGTAGCTCTCATGGTGCAGAACATGGAGCGTCTGGATGAGACGGTGAAGGAGGAAGCCGACGGGGTTTACAACACTTTAGGTAAGTCACGCACCAACCAGCTAACAACAAGTTCATCAGTCAACTGGGAAAACGAGGCGCGTTTAGTTTCTACGGCTAGACGCCGGATCGCAAAGTTATTGAAAAAAATATATAGCCGTGCGCGGTGCTATCAATGCTAAGGTCTTGATGTAAGATAATAAATACCTCGAATGCGTTGTGGATAAGTGTTTGCCCAGTGCAGTGATATACCGTTTAACATTATATTAACTTTCTGTAATGATTGATTAGAGGTGCTGTATGTACGGTTGACACCGAATGGTCGCGCTAGGCGCTGCGGTTCACTTTCAAAATATTCATTTTTATTGCACTAATAGTAGTAATAACAGTATTCATGTATATAGACTTCAAGCAAACCAGATGTTTATGAGCACATCCGTATAATTGTTTTCGGAGAAAATGACAAAATGATACCCTCTGAAAGAATAAAAAGACACATTAAATTGATCAAAAGTGACAGGAAAGACATTCGCAATGTTATATATATATATATATAGATATAGAGAGAGAGAGAGAGAGAGAGATATAGATATCGATATCGATAGATAGATAAATAGATATATAGATAGATATATATATCTCTATCTCTCTATATATATCTATAGAGAGAGAGAGAGAGAGATATATATATATATAGACATATATATATAGATATAGATATCTCTCTCTCTCTCTCTCTCTCTCTCTCTCTCTCTCTATATATATATATATATATATATATATATATATATATCGATATAGATATAGATATAGATATCTCTCTCTCTCTCTCTCTCTCTATATATATATATATATATATATATATATATATATATATATATATAGATATATAGATATATAGATATATAGATATATATATATAGATAGATAGATAGATAGATATAGATATATAGAGAGAGATATATATGTATATGTATGCATATTTTTCAAATAGCAGCTGTTAAACTTTCTGTTCATCAAGAAATGCTGAAAAGAAATGTAGAGAGAGAGGAAGAACTATTCAGCAGGTGATCATAAATGTTTTTTAAGCATGAAATCGATATATTAAAATGACTTCTGAAGGATTATGTGACTCCTGTGATGCACAGTCACGGAGAAAAAACTCTTATTTTAAATCGTAATAATATTTCCTATTATTACTGATTACTTTATTCGAGTTTAACCTCAGAAAGCCTAAGATGCCTTTTTTTCAAAAACGCAAAAATCTCATTGGTTCCCGAACTTTTGGTGGCGTGTGTTTTAGAAACGCATGAAGTGTTTTTGAGCGGGAGGAACCCGTTCGGCTGCAGAGAGAGATAAATGGTCTGACTGAACGGATTTAAACGCCACGTTTCCTCCCCGTCTTCCTCCGCTGTTCCAGTTCTTGTGTAATCTCTCTCTCTCTCTCTCTTCCTCCCACTCATCGCTGTGAGATTTTCTCCCATCATGCCTCTGATTGAGTTATCAGGTGTCTTCAGAGTCTTTTATAATACAGATGAGTCTCAAACTCCCTTGTGATGTGTCATATAGAGTCTTTTTATACGTCCCTGGCTCACAATCAGCTTTTTTTTTTTTTTTTTTTTTCTGGTCTGGGCAGTAGTTCAGATTTTTACTCACGCTAGTGACATTTTCTCAGGCCCCGAGGCTAAAGCAAGATTTTATTTATTTTTTTATTTTTCCTTTTTTTTTAAGCAACCTATTTTTATTATTATTTTTTTTTTTATGGTGTCGTAAGCAAAGGCGTTTTTATTAAAGCAATGGTTCACCCAAACTATTGCTCTTTTTCCATACGGATACAGTTTATGATGCTCCAAAATGGACGACAAAAATGCCATGAAAGCAGTTTTATGTTCACTTTTAGTGAGAATCTTAAAAAAAAAAAAAAAGAAAGAATTACTTATTCAATTATCTTGTTTTGATGTCAGTGTTCGAAATGCATGTTTAAAATAAATTATTTACGAATATAAATATGCATGCACCATCAAAAAAAAAGTTTAATTGTACATTAATGTATGCATTTAATTTATGAATTTTTTTTATTTTTTTTATTTTTTTAAAAGCATAAGCATTTGTCTGTGCGTTTCCAAATGTATGCATTTTTGTTTATTTGTGCGTTTTTATGTTTTTAAGCGTTTAAGGATTTGTTAATTTATTATTTTTATTTGTGTTCATGCATTTCAGGATGCATTTAGACAAATAAAGGCTTAAACATCTAAGTCATTAAATAAGCTTTTCGGGATTATACGTTTTTTATTTATTTGTTTATACGTTTTAAGATTTATGAATTTGTTCATTTATGCATTTAAGCATTCATACAAGATTGATTTATATATATATATATATATATATATATATATATATATATATATATATATATATATATATATATATATATATAAAAAATATAAATATAAATTATTATTATTTATTATTATTATTTTTTTTTTTAAGTTAGAGTTAGTTAACATTGTTAGCATGTAATGAAATTCACATTTTTGAAATGCTCTTTAGCGTTTGTGATTTTGGCCCAGACCTCAGGTCATGGGTTGACTTCTGGGCTCTGGCTGCTCTCTGGGCCGAGTGTCAGGTGAATGCAGCGCTTTCTGCGTTCGTGTGTGTCGAGTGAATGTGTTCTGGCCTCCCTGCAGTGTCTCCATCAGTTATCATGGCAACTAGGTGAAGCAGACTCTGCAGAAACTAGGTCATAACACAACACGCACTTGTTTCGGAGAAGCGTGGACTTCCAGTAACAGCAGATCTCTCTGTCTTTCTGTGGCAGCTGTGATCGAGAACATGGCCGAGTTTCGGCCCGGTCTGTGTACAGAAGCGGCTCAGCAGGGTTTGATGCAGTGGCTGCTGAAGAGGATCAAGGTAACACCGCTTCTAGTTGTGCTCACAATCTCCATTCACTGATGGAAACTGTTGTCTTTATGAATGTAGTCTGCTCCTCGATGAAAACTGATAATGGAGTTTGGCGGATTATTATTTTGGCTTGACAAACCAACATACTGCTATTGTACAAAGTCATGGACATCTGGGAAAGAGTTTTCAAACTACATCCACTAAACTTGGCACAGACCTGCAGCCGGTCTGAGCGTGGCTCATGTATGCTTTTTATTTTTCGTGCATTTTATTTATTGCATTTGATCTGTGTATGCATTTTATTTAGGCATTTTAAAAATATTAAGGCCTTTATTGAATCATTTAACAATTTATTTATAATTTAGTCTATGCTTTATTTTGCGTATTTATGTTTGCGTGCTTTATGCATTTATTCAAGCATTTATTTACAAATACATTAATAAACCTTTATCAATTTGCATTTTTTAATATTTTGCACATTTAGCTTATTTGCCTTTGCTTTATTAATTATAGTAACTATTCACGATCTTTGAAGTTAAATGCAAATAGTAAAGCGGATATGCATTCACCCGGTTTTATTTATTAAATGCATTTATGTATTTTTGCATTGATTTAAATATGCATTTATTTATGTATTTTTGCATTTAATCATTAGTCATTCAGCATGAAGTATTTATACATTAATTTACAGATTTTGTAAATAATCAGTTTTAATGTTTTTTTTTTTTATTCATTTTATTTGCTTAATTAACTTTGCTCTATTAATTACGGTAACTGTGCATGATCCCACCTGCGTTGCTGTTATTTATTTGTGCATTCATTCATGCGTGGGGCGTTGCAACTGTGTAGAAATAATAACTCGTAGGTTGAGTCCGACATGGCCGTGAAGGAGCACTCAAACAATCACAGCAATGATTCAGTATTTTAAAAATGCTTCCACTTATTTCACTCTGCATTTAGCTTACTCTGAGATGCGTTAAACTGGGATAGACATCAGAAAAATTACACACTTCACCTTTAAGTTCAAAGTCAAGCACAAGATATTTATTTATTTTAAATAGCTTTAGTCTTTTTTTTCTTCTTTGTGGTGAACAGACAGTGTCAGCTGGTTTGAAATTGGCTGTGCGTTCTGACGGGTTTAACTCAACCTTTTTTAGCTGGATTTGAGATTTTCATAAGAGCTGCAGGCCTGCTGCCACAATTCCCACTGTCTTTTATCCACGTGAGGTGAAATCCTCCCCAGATTTACCGCTGGCTGCCGGAATAAGAGCGTCATGCTGTTCGAGCCTTAATGCTCCCTGAAGACTTCCGTGAATCCAGCACACCAGCAATTACGCTGACAATAGAGGAGACGGCGCGCGGATCGAACGGGACGCTGCTGCCAAAGCCATTGAAATTGTGTGTTTGTTGTGTTCCCAAACAGGCCAAGATGCCTTTTGATGCCAATAAGCTGTACTGCAGTGAAATACTGGCTATCCTGCTGCAAAACAATGACAGTAAGTAAAAATGAGAGACGGGTTGCTTTGATTGGCTGCGTGCGCGGCTTCATCAAAGACTCCGGTGAATCGCGTTCGTGCTAGCGAATACTAACAAGCTCGGTGAGAAAGTGAACATTTGCTGAATTTTTTACTCCATCTGAGAGCAGGCGGGTTCGTTTCTGTTCATCGGATTTGGAGAAATGTAGCATCACCGTCTCAGCGACGCATGCTCTGCAGCGAATGGGTGCCGTCAGAACGAGAGTCCAAACAGATGATTTAAAAACATCACGATAATCCACAGCGCTCCGGTCGGTCAGTTGATGTCTCGGGAAGACAACAGCTGTGTGTTTGTAACAGAACAAAGCTTATTGTGATGTTTTTAGACTCGAATTCTGACGGCACCCATTCACATCCATTGGTGAGCAAGTGATGGAACGTTGCATTTCTCCAAATCTGATGAAGAAATAAACTCACCTACGTCTTGAGATATATATAAAAAACCTTTTCATGTAATGGTTGTTATATTAACAATTTTATATTCATTACTACTGTTTTACTTTCCTTGTATTCTTAGAAATACATTGACTTGATAGATGCTGATACAAAAAAACATGCAGCTGATTAAACGCTTTTGTACTGTTTAAATTGAATTAAAATGATGTTCAGAAAAAAAAAACGGACAACATTTCAATTTGGGAAAAATCGAGCTGATGCTGTG
>NW_025047824.1:767500-775000 GCF_018831695.1 Puntigrus tetrazona
AATCGTGATCGTTTCCTCCGGGGGGAGGGGCTTCAGCTCATGAACCTCATGCTCAGGTGCGTCTCTTCTCGACAGCTACTGGTTATTCATTTTTATGTTTTTATTTATTTATTTTATTCAGATTTGTCCTGTTCTGTCTCTGCGTCTCTTCTTGGACACGGGAAATGTATTCCCGCGGTGTAGATAAACTGTTGTTTGTCGTTGGCGGATGAAGGAAGTGCCAGTGTGACGGACAGCTAGGTTTCCCTCGAGCGAGGCCGTGATGGTCAGCTCCGTCCGTACAGGCCTCTCTCTCTCGTTCAGACTCCGACATTTATATCGCATCTCGTTTTATAATGAAAGCGGGCTGCTGAGCAAAAGAGACCAAGGCTTTGTGAACGAACATCCGTTTTCTTGTTGGAAAATACGCATGGAAATGAATCCTGCTTGTTTGTTGAAGCGCAAGGTTTTCTCTCTCCAGTCCAGGTTTAGCCGGGGCGGGTTTATATGTGTAACGCGTCTCACGTGGTACGCTTGCTACATGGTAATTCACAGAAATAGAAAAAGTTTAAAATATAGGTTGTTTTTTTTTTTTATGATGATTTGAAAGTTTTGTTTAAAATGGTATGAAGCTAACAAGAAAATACTTTTCCAAACTATTTATTTATTAATAAAATCAGTTAGCATTGTTCTTGAATTAAACTAAAAATACACACAGACACCGCATATTTAGAAAACAAAAAAATGTATGTGTGTGTATATATATGTGTGTGTGTGTGTGTGTATATATATATGTGTGTGTGTGTGTGTGTGTGTGTGTGTGTATGTATATGTGTGTGTGTGTGTGTGTGTATGTATATATATATACATACACATACACACACTGACGTGGACAAAATTGTTGGTATTGGTGGACAAAACCCTTTAGTTAATGAAAGAAAAACTCAATGGTCACAGAAATAACTTTAATCGGACAAAAGTAATAATAAATATAATAATTCTGTGAATATTACATTATTATATATTAATACATTGCTTTTCAACCATGCTTCAGTGGAATACTTAAAAAAAAATAAACTCATGGAACAGGATATGTATTTATTTAATTTGCCAATCTTGCAATAATTAGTACATTGTATATTGTTGTATAATCAGTATATTGTTTTGTCTATAATATTACATTATATGTATTGTTTTTGAGACATTTTTCTACTCATAGTGCATTAATGGACATTTTTTTCAATTCGTTGAACATATTAGAATTTTTATCATATACATGTAGAATGTCGCATATAATTGTTATATTTGTTAATGCATTTTTGCATAAGTTTTTTTGTAAAACATATATATGTATGTATATGTGTGTGTGTGTGTGTGTATATATATGTGTGTGTGTATATGTGTGTGTATATATATATATATATATATATGTGTGTGTGTGTGTGTGTGTATATATATTATATGTATATGTATGTGTGTGTGTGTGTGTGTGTGTGTGTGTGTGTGTGTGTATGAGAGAGAGCGAGCGAGAGAGATGGATAGAGATATAGATATAGATATAAATTTCTTATTTCTAAGCATTACAGACTTTGTCCCTTCTATGTTTTTTTTTTGTTGTTTTAGTAGTTAGTTACTGCCTGTTTGTGATACTTTTAAAGTGTGTGCGTGACTCGTTTCTCCCCGTGTCTGTTCAGAGAGAAGAAGATGTCTCGAGTCAGTGCTCTGAAGGTCCTGGACTACGGGATGATCGGCCCCGAGGGCTCGGACAACTGTCACAAGTTTGTGGACATCCTTGGCCTGCGCACAATATTCCCGCTGTTCATGAAGACGCCCAAGAAGATGAAGAAAGTGGGCGTATCGGACAAGGAGCATGAAGGTTTGTAGAGCCCCGAGCCCCTAAATGCCTCCGTTTCTATTCCAGCTCTGTTTTGTTTCCAGCTCGATATCGTTTCCCTTCCGTTTAAAGTGGATTTAGTTTCGCGGAGCTGCTCAATTAGCGGCGAGCGCACACACACAGAGGCGTTTGTAATATGACGGCGAGTTCACAGTAATATCTCTTTCTCGCCTATTATTTACAGTTCAGCCGGCGGTTTATTCCGCGGGGAGTAGAACTCTGCGGCGGCTGCTCTTATTGTTTTGCCTCGGCGATACAAATAAGCTCCTCGCGCTATGCTTAATGGTTATTAGAGACCTGAGACGAGAGAGAGAGAGAGAGGATGCGTCTCACTTCTGCTGGTACTTCAAGCACTCGCACGCTGGAGGAAGAGCGTTTGAAGCAGCGCGCACGTCTCAAATCACGTCTGAAATGGCTCTTATTCAGGATTTCCTTTAAAAAGAAGCGGTGTGTTTTTCGGAGGCTTTTTGGAAAGTGTGCAGAGTTTTGTCAAATGGCATGATATTGCGCTACACGCTGTCCTTATCACTGGCGAAGAAAGGTTGATATTTTGGTTTCCGTCATTTTTATAACATGCGTTTATTTGCTCGGACTCCCGAACGAACGATTCCTCTTTTGGGGGGACGTCGATTTGTCAGATTTTTGTCTCATGGTGCCCGTAAAAGCAGTGTTTATGAGCTTTTAACGCTCCAAAGAGAATGAAGACCAACGAGAAGATAAATATGCTAATGTTTCATGTTGATATAGTTTATTCGTTTATTTGCAAATTTAATGCAATGCTTAATTGGGGAGAAAAAAGTTCAATAATGGGACTAGTATTATTTTGTATTTTTTAAATCTAATATTTATTTTGTTACACCCAAATTCTAATTTTAATTTTATTTTTATATATATAAAATATATATATTTTTATTATATACACACACACACACACACACACACACATACACACACACACACATATATATATATATATATATATATATATATATATATATATATATATATATATATATATATATATATATATATACACACATATACATATGTGTGTATATATGTGTATATGTGTATATATATATGTATGTGTATATATATATATATATATATATATATATATATATATATATATATATATATATATATATATATATATATATATATATATATATAAAATGTGTATATATATATATAATGTGTATATATATATGTGTGTGTGTGTATATAATATAATATGCGTGTATGTTCACATATAGACCAAAAATAATAATAAAATAAGTTATAATTCTATCTGTCTTAGCTATCGTCTTATGAAACACTTTTTGTACTGTAAAACAGAGCATATTTATAAAATAAATACGTTTGCCTGTGCTCTGGCTTTATAGCTAATTTGTCCTCAACAGTATTCTTCAAATATTTATTACTTCAAAAAAAACCAAAAAAGTGCACATTTGTATTTTTGTGAATTGGTTTGTTGTGTTCGGACACACACTGTATTATGACGTCGTCACGCGCAATATGTTTGGTGTGAGATTACCCCGGCATCAATCAGCTGTTAGCCTCTTAATTCCTGACGACAAAAGGTGTTTATGAAGATGCGCCGCTTAATTAATTACCAGCTTTGACGACTGAGAGTTTGAGTAATTAAACGGCTAAGCTCTTACGGCCGATCGAGAAAGTTCAGACTGATCCCCGTAAAACCCCCTCTGAAATTTACTCGACTCATCGCGCCTTCACATTAGCATTTGTAATTAGCTGATTAGAAAGCACGCTTTACGTTTGCAGACCGACCGGAAAGATTTACAGAGGAGAAATAACGTCTTCTGCATTGTCTGCAAGTCTTTCATTGACGAGTAATAGTTAAAAGAAGAGGGAAGAACAACAACAAAAAAGTGAAAACTGGAGCTAAACTTCCGCTGGTAATCACTAAATAAATTAACGGCGCCCCGCTTTTGTGAGGAGAGCTGGAGCCACCGTCAGCAGGTAAACAATCCTGACAGTCGGGCACAAAGAGAAAGACGCTGCTAATCTTTCTGCGCTTTCAGCTCGAGCACAGCCGCGCGAAAAGAGCCTCGGACGCTGTCGCTGAACGAGAGCCGCCTCGCAGGGTGATTGCGCGTCGTATTGAGAAATTGTCAGGATGTGTTTTAGCTAATCATGTGTTAAAGTGAAATACGTTTTCTCTGAATGTCCGTGAACTCTGACATCGTCGGCCAATTTAAACTTTCTCTGCTATAAATGTGTGAGTGGGTGTGTGGGTGAGAGAATGAGAGTGGGTGAGAGTGTGAGAGTGAGGGTGGGTGTGAGTGGGTGAGAGAGTGAGAGAATGTGAGTGTGGGCGAGCATGAGAGTGGGTGAGAGTGTGAGAGAATGTGGGTGAGGGTGAGAGAATGAGAGTGAGGGTGGGTGAGTGTGGGAGAGTGTGGGTGAGAGAGTGAGAGAATGAGAGTGAGTGTGAGTGGGTGAGAGAGTGAGAGAATGTGGTGAGGGTGAGAGAGAGTGTGGAGAGAGTGAGAGAATGAGAGTGAGTGTGTGAGGAGAGTGGGTGGGTGAGAGAGTGAGAGAATGAGAGTGAGTGTGAGTGGGTGAGAGAGTGAGAGAATGAGTCTGAGGGTGGGTGAGAGAGTGTGGTGAGAGAATGAGGGTGAGAGAGTGAGAGAATGAGAGTGAGAGAATGTGAGTGGGTGAGAGTGTGAGAGAATGTGGGTGAGGGTGAGAGAATGAGAGTGAGGGTGGGTGTGAGTAAGAGAATGAGAGTGAGAGAATGAGAGTGGGTGAGAGGATGAGGGTGAGGGTTGGTGTGAGTGGGTGAGAGTGTGAGAGAATGTGGGTGAGGGTGAGAGAGTGAGAGAATGAGAGAGGGTGAGAGTAAGGGTGGGTGAGAGAATGAGTGAGAGAATGTGAGTGTGGGTGTGAGAGTGAGGGTGAGTGTGGGAGTGGGTGAGGGTGAGAGAATGAGAGTGAGTGAGGGTGGGTGTGAGTGAGTGTGTGGGTTAGGGGTGGGTGAGAGAGAGGGGGTGGGTGAGAGGGTGAGAGAGTGTGTGTGTGTGCGTGAGAGTGTGTGTGTGTGTGGAGGCTAGGGAGAACGCTCTGAAGCACCTGAAGCTTGGGGTTGGTTCGTGCCTGAGACTCGCTCCAGGTCATTTCTGACGCCTCGGGCCGGAGAAGATTAACATCCTCAGGATACAACTAAACTAAGATGAGACTCCCTTACAGGGCCAACTAATTCTGACTAGTGGCTTCTTTTGTGCTGGCATATAATATATATATATATATATATATTTGTTATGCAGTTAATTGCATAAAAAAGTTTTTGTTTACATAATACATGTGTGTATTGTTTATTATTACGTGTAAATATATACACACATACAGTATATATTTTTAAAATATTTACCTGCATATTTCTATTCATAATTTATCATA
Organism: Puntigrus tetrazona; assembly: GCF_018831695.1. Lineage (NCBI taxonomy): Eukaryota > Metazoa > Chordata > Actinopteri > Cypriniformes > Cyprinidae > Puntigrus > Puntigrus tetrazona. The sequence continues at coordinate 772,800 of NW_025047824.1, forward strand.
TTTAATACATAAATGTAACTTTTTTAAAATATACTTGCATGTATATGTATGTGTATATATATATATATATATATATATATATATATATATATATATATATATATATATATATATATATATATATATACATATATATATATATATATATATATATATATATATATATATATATATAAATCTGTATATATATGTGTGTGTGTGTTTATATATATATATATATATATATATATATATATATATACACACACACACACACACACACACACACACACATATATATATATATATATATACACACATATATACATGCTAGTTTGATTATGATAATCTATATTTTTCCACTTTAATTTGAGTTTAGTCATTTTTTTAGTTAGTTTTATTTTGTTCTGGGAACATATAAAATAAGCATCACACAAAATAAAAGTTTTAGTTTATATAACGTGTATGTACTTGCTTATGTATATAAAGATAGTACATACCTGGAAAATATTTACTTGTGGATATATTAATATAAATGATATGATATTAATATAGTTAATAATATATAAACTTAACATTTTATTTTAAATATATATATGCATGGGTGTGTATTCATATATACAATACACACACACATTTTATGTTTGAATAATCGTTGCTCGCACTTTTTTTTTTTTTTTTAGCATTTTTAACATTTTCTTTTGTTGTTTTTATTTTTATTCCACTTTAAGTTTATTTCACTGTCAAAAGTTGCATTAACAGCTAGCTGAAATATTTGATTTTGTGTTATAAAAACAATACAGTTTTCATTAGATAATTACTGAAGTATCATTAATATATCAGTTATAGTTTGAATAATTTTAAAGCAATAAATATATTTTATTATTTTTATTATATATATATATATATATATATATATATATATATATATTTATTTATTTATTTATTTTTTTATACATTTTATTTTACTTTTAAACTAAGTAAACTTTTTTCTGATTTCAGTTAACGTTTTTAACGTGTGTTTTAATTTCCCCCCTCTTTAACTCTCCCAGCCCTGTATCCGACTCCTCTCAGGTGGCTGTGGTTCAGTTTGGCTGATCATTTATTGCTCTCTCCGAGCCCTGTTAGACTAAAGTACTCAAGTGGTTTGTCCAGGCGTCTGCTGTTACAGAGAATAATCACTCTTGGGAGACGTGTAAGACGACGTTCGACACAAACCCGTCAGCTTCGGCGTCTCCGCGCGACTCAAAATTGGCCGAATGTGAGCCGAATGTGAGCCGTAGACGCGGCACTTCATTTATTTCTAATGATCGTCTGTAACCGCTTTTTAATCTCCACCGGACACGTAATAATTGCGGGAAGTGCTCGGATCTCTGTGCTAAATTGGATCAAAAGCGTTGGTGTAATTGCGCTGATCTCCAGAGCTCTGCTAATTCTCCCGTTTGAAATGAAACTTGGAATCGGATCATTGTTCCGCCGTCCTCAAAGGTTTGGCTAATGGCTTCGTAATTGAAAATTAGCAGTTCTTTCGCCGCAGATCCGTACCACGATAACGTGATAATCCGCTTTGTTTCCAGGGATTTTCTTCGACTGTAACAAAACACCTTTGTCTCGTCTCCCTGTGAAGAAGAAGACGTGCTAGATGCTTGGGTTTATGTATTGTTGTCACATCGGCTTTCGAGTGTTTCTTCATTTGGTGTTCGGTGAAGGATGCACACATAAATGCGTGAGGAATGTTTTGCGCGGGGCCTTCGAGAGAAATTGTTTCACGCCGTGTTCACCCACAAATCATTTATTAACCGCCGTTGACTTTCTTTTTCGTTTTTCTTTTAGCTTTGAAACACAATTTTAAAGCACAGTAAAAGCGGTTCATGTGGCGTATGATTTTATACGTCAGTGATAGAAATTTAAAATAGTTATATAAATAGGATATTTTTTTCTTGAATGTGCACTATTAATTATTTGCATGTGTATATTGTGTTTTGATAATTATGAAATAATATTTTCTTCATTTTGTTTTACTTTTAAATACGTTTTTCAGTTTTTAAAAGTGTGCTTTAATCACAAATTAAAGAAAAAAAAACCCTTAATTTTATTTTATAATATTGTAATAATATACATTTTTGATAGTAATCTTTCATTGAATATAATTGTGTACAATTTATTAACATTTAAAAAAAAAGTTTGCTATAAATTTAAATTTACTAATAATATAACTTTTA
>NW_025047824.1:787500-802500 GCF_018831695.1 Puntigrus tetrazona
TGCTAATCATAAAATAAACTAACAATATGCAAATCTTACTAACAACACAGTAATTGTGCTAGAAGCAAGTTAGCAGCATGCTAATCATGCACATTACTTGTTAGAAACATACTACCACCATGCTAATCGTAAAATAAACATGGTAACAATGTGCTGTTCATATTAACCACACATTAATTGTGCTATAAACATGCTAGCGACATGTTAGAAGTGTGTTGACAATGTTCTAATCATGCTAACAGCACTGTAATTGTGCTATAAAAAGTTAGCATCATGCTATGAACATTTCAGTTGTTAAAACATCCTAGCAACATGCTAATCATAAAATAAACATGTTCATAAAATACAAATCATACTAACAACACAGTAATTGTGTTAGAAGCAAGTTAGCAGCATGCTAATCATGCACATTACTTGTTAAAAACATACTACCACCATGCTAATCGTAAAATAAACATGGTAACAATGTGGTAATCATACCAACAACACAATTGTGAAGGAAACATGCTAGCAACATGTTAGAAATGTGACGTTCTAATCATGCTAACAGCGGTGTAATTGTGCTATAAAAGGTTAGCGTCATGCGATAAAAATGGTACAAACATGTTAATTATGTTAAAAAGATGCTAACGACTCATGCTAGAAACATTAACAACACAGCAGCTGTTATAAACATACTAGTAATGTTATGCTAAAACATCCTAACAACATGCTAATCATAAAATAAACATGTTCATAATACACTAATCATACTAACAACACATTAATTGTGCTAGACACATGCTAGCAACATGTTAGAAGTGTGTTGACAATGTTCTAATCCTGCTGACAGCACTGTAATTGTGCTGTTAGCATCATGCTAATCACACTAGGAGCATGGTGCAAACGATGCTAATCACGTGCTCGTAATGTACGTGAACTTTTCAAGCTTTAAAGCCGCTTCAGACTTAGCGCCTAGGCTTTTTCAAGTCAACCTTTGACCGATCTAGTGTATAATTAAGTGTCATGAACGCATTTCAGGACATGGTTCGCCGCGGGGAGATCATCGACGACGCCATGGACGACGAGTTTTACCTGCGGCGGCTGGACGCCGGGCTCTTCGTCCTTCAGCTCCTGTGTTACATCATGGTGGAGATCTGTAACGCCGGCGTTCCTCAGGTACGTTACCGTCCTCTCACGGCCGGCTGAAGCGGGATGCGTTTAATTCTGCTGACGTGCGTTTTCTCTTCCAGCTGCAGCAGAGAATCCACCAGATCCTCAACCTCAGGGGAGGATCCGTCAAAATAGTCCGTCATATAATGAGAGGTAAGAGCGCTAAAAAGAAGACAAAAAACACTTTGCATGCATAAAATTAAGCCCGTTTTTTGCAATGCATTCATTTCATAAGTTAATGTATATTTGATTTTGGTTTTTTTATTATTCTCACAGGTTATTCTTATTCTGTACTGATACAGTAAAAATATTTTAGTATTATTTTTTATGTCGGTCTGGACGATATGGCGACATAATTCCAATACCGAGATTGCTTTTATCATGCCTTTATCATCACTTTCGATCCATTTTAAGCACCCTTGCTAAATAGAGTATAATTTTTTTTTTTTTTAGCAAAAATGCCAAGAACACTGACTCCAAGCTTTTGAATGGAATAGTGCATGTTGCAAAAGCTTTCTACTCGTAAAAATGTAACCGTTTTAAATGTTGATGATCAGCAGTGACACTGGAGACCGGAAACTCAGCTTTGGTGAAATTAATAAATTACAGTTTAAAATCTATTCAAATAGAAAGCGAATAGTAAAAATATTTTTAAATTTTACTGTTTTTGCTATACTTTGGATCAAACAAATGCAGCCCTGGTGAGAATAGGCTGATTATTCTTATAGATTGAAACAAATGTGCTTCAGCCAGAAATGTTGCTGAAACCCCTTCAAAAAATGTAATAACTACAAAAACTGAAAAATGTATTGAAAATTAAAATTTCTTTATTAAAAAATAAAAAATTAATAAAATAATATATATATATATATATATATATATATATATATATATATATATATATATATATATATATATATATATATTATTTTTAATATATATGTATATATATATTTATTATATATATATATATATATATATATATATATATATATATATATATATATATATATATATATATATATATATATATATTAAAAAAATAAATGTCAATTGTCTTTATATATAAAATTTTATTTTATTTATTATTTATATATATATATATATATATATATATATATATACATAAAACTGAATATTATTTACAGTAATGTTCTGCAAAATATTTACAAAAATATAAATATTTATTTTTATATACATGCATGCATGCATACATTATATATTATTCTTTTTAAATTACATTTTTATTAAATACGGTTTAATCTCAAAATGTTTTATTGGTCTGTCAAGACTTTAATCTGCGTGTGAGTAGATGTTGAGTTCACTGGTGGTTGAGTCTCTGGTCGTCAGGTGGATGGTGTTTAGCCGTTCATGAACATGTCTGGAGGCCGTCGACACACACACACGCACACACTCACACTCTCTCTCACACTCACTCCCGCCCTGTTGCTAAAGCTAAAAGTATGCTGTGCGCTGCGGTGTATTTCTCTCTTTATTTCCTCCCGCCCCTCCATCGTTTCTCTCTCTTGAGTGATATGAGGTGTTCAGCTTCGCCCACTCTTCAGCCCAGAGCACCTTGATTAAGTCTTGACAGCTTTCTATTTCTCTCTCTCTCTCTCTCTCTTTGCGCTGACTCTCCTTCTTTTTTCTCCAGCGCTACTCTTTCATACTTCACCCAGTATTTCTCTTGGGAACACCCAGACTCTCTTGATTTTATTTTTATGGAAGTTTAGTGAGAAATGCACTCTCAGGAGGGACTTTCCAGCTGTCCTGTCCCATATCTGCACGACGGGAGATGGGCGATCAAATATTGACAGTAGATTTGTCAGGATTTTGTTGACGACGTAAAACTGAGTGTTACAGAGCATTGCAGTTCAGCTGAGTTTCCTGGTATTTTTTTTATTTATGTGTAATTAATACTGTTAAGATGCTTAATAATAAAAAATAAATTAAATATTATGTTATTATAATATATGCAAAATTTATATATATATATATATATATATATATATATATATATATATATATATATTAAAAATACTAAATATATATATATATATTATTTAGTATTTTAATATATATATATATATTATTTAGTATTTTTAATATATATATATATATATATATATATATATATATATATATATATATATATATAAGAAAATAAATATTATATTATGTATGCAAAATTTGTTTTATATATATATATATATATATATATATATATATATATATATATATATATGAAGTTTACTAATTTAAAACATATTATATTTTCTATACATATTGTATAGAAATTTAACTAACATTTAACTTTTGTTTTATTAAATTTATTATTAAATATTATTTATAGAAATGTTCTTCATCATATTCACAAAAATATAGAAACATTTTATTATTTGATCCCGAATGGTTCACGGGCTTTAATCAAGTTTAATCATTCGTTTTTATACATTTAACGTATTTTAAAACATTTTAAAATACAAAATATATGTTCCTTTGCAACAGTCATGCTACCAATAATTTATCATAGGCCATTTAGGCTTATAGTAACGATATCTGACTGCTGTCGTGTCTTCAGTTTAAGCCTGCTTTCTTTCCCAAATCACTTAATGGAAGAGCACAGCCCCTTTCTTTCTGCTCGTGTTTAATTCTGCTCTTCGTCATTATTAATGATTCATCGGGGGGAGGACGTTCCCACCTGAACTCTGCTGTAGCTGGTGACAGAGATGAAAACGGCGGGCTGTAATGGTTCAGACAGCTCTCTAGCTGCTCGTTTCGAGAGGCGGCGAGGGTGTTCAAAGACGTAAGCGCTGCTCTTTAGAGGATGCTATTAATGCGAGCTAATGGTGTCTGGGATACAAGTGCTACATGTGAGCCGTTTCACTTATTTTTAGCCCTTTCAGATTCTCCAACGTTCAGGTTTTTACTCGCAACCTAATTATATTTGCGCGCGCTGCACAATATATGCTTACATTTCAGTCACATTTTGCTGAAAGCAATCCTAACCGCTGCGTATTCTAATTATATTTCTAAAATTATATTATACGTCATTTTAAAATAGTAACCCATTTTAAATAATTTATATTATTTTTAATAATCGTAATAACAGTCTTATTATTCAGCAGTTTTCAAGTGAATCTCACCGGTCTATTTTATTATCTTTTTTATTATATTACAGTTCAGAGTACAAAAATTAAATCATGATTTGAGTCAATTAGTCGGCCAGTAATTGATCAGCGTTGTATTATATTTATTAATTATGCTATATATAGTTACATAAATATTAAAAAAGTCATATTTTACATGCATTGAAGTGCATCGTACGGGTCTTAAGTTATTATATTTTTATTTTGTATGTTATATTTCTTTTATATGTGACAGTAAAAGTAAATCAAAACAAAATAAAATTATTAATTGCAAATATTTGTATTTGAAAATTACTTGTCAGCCTAAAAAATGATCGTAATATATTTATAAAAAAAATAAGTTATTATATAAATTGTATTAGTTTTGACAACATTCAAGCAGTTTGCTTCGTTATGATTCAGAATGTAAAAAAATGCATTTAAACGAGCAAAACAGAATTAAATCATTAATTGCAATTATTTGTATGCCAAGTAAACGTCAACACTAATCTCTTGTTCTATTTCTCTTGCTTATATTTAGCTTTTTTAAAAATCTCTTTATGCTAATTTCCAAAAGTACCATGCAGTTTTTCCATCTTTACCGCAGCGCTGTGGTTTCGTTCAGAAGCGCTGGACGCCGGCGGTCCGAGTGTGAAAGCGTCTCTGGGCAGCGTCTGTTCCTCGCCGCTGAGAAATGGAAATTCTCACCTGGCCCCTGAAGCAGCTGCGGTCGTGTGCCAGGCCCCTGCCAGTGTGCTCACGCCGTATTAAACACAATCTGTGGTTTAACGCTCATGGTGTTTGTTTGCTGGTTGGAAATGTTTCAGTGAACCGATGGGAAACACTCGGGTTGTTTTGGATTGGACAGACCCTGAAGAAGCGTTCATTAAACTCTGTCTGTCTGCAGTCTATCCACCCATCCATCCATCCATCATCCCTCCTTCCATCCATCTGTCCCTCCCTCCCTCTATCCTCCATCCATCCCTCCCTCTATCCTCCATCCATCCCTCCCTCTATCCCTCCATCCATCCCTCCCTCTATCCCTCCCTCTATCCCTCCATCCATCCATCCATCCCTCCATCCATCCATCCCTCCATCTATCCATCCATCCCTCCATCCATCCCTCCATCTATCCCTCCCTCTATCCCTCCATCCATCCCTCCATCCATCCCTCCCTCTATCCATCTGTCCATTTATCCATCCATCCAGCATCCATCTATCTCTCTTTAGTGCTGTCAAACAAGTAATAATGATTAATTGCATCCAAGATACGTTTTTGTGTGTGTTGTGTATATCATGTACATATTTAAGAAAAATGTTGTTTACATGTTAAATATATTTATAATATATTTATGTATATTTATGTATATATATATTATATATATATATATATATATATATATATATATATATATATATATATATATATATATATATATATATATATATATATATTTATATTAATGTAAATATATACAATACACACAATCACATAATGCAAAGTTATATATCATGTGCATTCCAGTTAAATGTCACATTAGCAGAAAAAAATTATTTTATTAAAATATATATATATATATATATATATTATATATACTTGTTTTAAATATATATATATACATTTTTATATTTATAAATATATTCTACCTCATTCACTTGGTATTTCTGTTCTGTCTTCTTGATCCTTCTATTAATTTATCATTCTCTCTAGAATGTGTCTGTTAAATAAGAACAACTCGTAAAAAGCCATCATTTTCTCATTAGAGAGGATAAGTGGAACTTTACTTTCAGAAACCAGCTGTTGACCATCACGCGTTTGATTTAAATGAACAAACCAGCTCATTAGCAAAAGCGCTGCCTTATTTAGTCGATGCGTGTTAGCCAAAAAACATTTTTTTAAGCACTTCTTGGTGCGAGATGTGAGCCAGAGAAGCAATGCTCACAGTTCTGTCGTCATGGCTTATTGGTAATTGTGTGTAGTCGACCCCGATAGGTAGGTAGGAAAATCTGGTGAAGACGGGCTTCCTCTGTCGAGTTCGGCGGCGACTCTGGTTTTACTGCAGAAACCCGGGACATAAAAACCGCCCACAGAAGCCTCGACGCGCTCCAAGGCCGCATTTGAGTCACGCGGAGTGTGTCATTCTCTTACACGCGTGACCTTGGGCTGTGTGTACTGGTGTCGGTGGGAAGCTCCTCTGCAGTGGGCTGAAGTTTCCAGCATCTCGGAGCTCATAATGGATAATCCCCCTCAAATCATCCAGCATGCAGACTCCCTCAATCCTCCCTCTGTGTTATTTCAGCCGCTTTCTCCAGCCCTCGGGCTTGTGTTTCAATGCGCCACTTCGCTTTTTTTTCCCCCGCTTCCCCCATCTTATGGGTTTATTTATTTATTTTTCATTGGGTTTGATCCTCTGTCCCAGGGCTTGAGCAGGGCTTAGAAACTAATCCGAGAGCATGTCTACCTTTACACGCTTGCTGTGTACACGTCCAAAAAACACTGTTAAAGTCAGCATGAAATCAAAACGGACCCCATTTACTTTCTGAATGCACATTCTCGGCCTTATTGTGAATGATTTGTCAATCAGTGTCTCTTTTTATTCTGAAGGCATGTTTTTCTATAGCTGCATTTTGTCATTTGCATTAAAGATGGTATCGCCGGCAACACCAAGGTTATGGGTTCAGTCACACAACATACTGTATTTTCAGTGCAATGTTTTTATCACTTCTGATAAACCATCTGGCAAATGCTTAAATGGGGTTATTAATGGGAATAATCTTCAAATGTTTGCTTATTCATTCAGTTTGCTTATGTTTTATTCATTGTCATTTATTTACAAACTAGTGTTATTTCTGAACTAAAAATAATATATATATATATATATATATATATATATATATATATATACACACACATATATACACACACTTACACACACAATAATTTATAATATAATTTATAATATATATTTATACAAAAAAAAAAAAAAAATATATATATATATATATATATATATATATATATATATATATATATATTTTTTTTTTTTTACTTATTTGTGTAAGTTTTAGCAATATTCTTATTATCTTTTGTCTTAAAGTTCACAATTAAAAAAAACATACATTCATGGTATATTCAAGCACATATTAATTAAAGCACATATTAATGCCTTATTCCTGATGACCAAATTTTAGATCCCTTAATCCTTCCTCATACCTAAACTACCTTACTATTAGTAAGTATCTTGTGTGTGTGTCCCCTAATATACCATATTACTTAAAATACCTCTCTTTCAAAATTGTATGCCGTTATTTTTCGCACCGTACCAACGGTGAGGATTTATTTATTTTTTTCAATTTTTTTTTTTTCATGCAGCTCTTTTCCTTTTTGTGTGAGAAACTGAAATCGGATCTCGGGTGATCTTGTTCTCCTCTGCAGCTCTCGAATCTAATTCTCCATTCGGCACATTCTCACGGTCACAACATGTGCCGAGAACCGATGTTGTTTGCCGTCCGTGACGTCAAGCCCGGCCCAACGCGTCCACGCGCTTTTCCTGGACCCGTAATGCAGATGCTAATGCCATTTCGGAGCTTTAGCGGAGGAGAAGGTTTCCCGCTAAATCAATACGATCTCGAGCTCGTTCTGTGTGAAGTCGAGGAGTCCTGCGAGCGTCCTCGATGCAGTCCGGGCTCCAGAGCGGTCATAAGACTCATTCCAAGCATACGCTGCCTTTATCGTAGCCCTTTGAGTTCTCGGGCAGCGTTCCAGCTCGCTGCAGGTTACGGGAAACTGGAGAGTCCCGAAATAGCCAGACCTCAATCAAACGGGCAGATCTGATCTGACTGAGGGACACGCTCTCAAAGGCACCCATCAAACGGCCACGGATCTTAAAGCTATTTGCCCGTTTAAGGACGGCACTTCTTAAATCCCGCCACCTCAAACCCCCGAAGTCCGGACTTTTCTAAAGCCAAGGTTTTTCCCCATCCGTTCCTCCATGTGCGAAGGAGGAGGTCTGAAAATAAACTCTGGTGGGCAGTCAAGGGATGTGTGACAAAAAAAATTTAAATACTTTCAGGGATACAAATTCTCCCTTTGATTTTTATATATATTTTTTTTTGGGATTAAAGTATGCTGCCTCTCCTTTGAGACAGCATTAGGAAGGGTTTCTTGGCAGCGCTCGGCGGCGTACATGAAATTCATCCAAATTACTAAACATCCTGTTTCTTTTTCTCGCTTTTTTTTCAGAATACGCTGAAAATATTGGCGACGGAAAGAGCGAGGAGTTTAAGGAAAGCGAGCAGAAGCGGATTATGGAACTACTTGAGAACTTCTAAAAAGAAATCCAGTCGGAGCTCGCTGTGGGTTTTCCTCCACGCGGATTTCGACCGATCTTCATCCCGTCCCGACTGGACCACAAAAACATCCGTGTGGCTGAATGCATCCCGACGGAATGGATCCGGATATCATTCCGGACACATTTTGTTCGTGTTTACAGTCGTTGTTGTTTTCTAGGCCAGATATTTCGTCAAAACAACTTAATTAAACTTCGTGCTAGTCTTTACTTCGTGCCGTTTCCTTCATTAGATTTCGCAGATCACCTTCTAGGAGTCTTAATGTCTCATTAAACCAATTCAAGCAGAGAAACAACTCTTGTGCTGAAACATAATTTAGGAAAATGTTGTGTTTATGTCTCTTTTCTCCTCTCCAGCGTTCTTGCAGATGGCTGATTAAGTGACGGATTGTGGCTTTCCTCTCTTTTCGGCTTTCGTTTGTCATCTCATCCTTCAGGTCTCTATATAATCCAGGGTCCAAAATTAACTTTCTAAACCTGCTAATGGCTGGTGGATCTGTATGTCGGCTTTGTCGTCTCGCTGCTTCTCCCTGGAGTGTGTCAAACATTGTGTCACTGGCAGCATTATACCTTTGCCGTTCTCTCAGGGAATCGGCGATCTCTAATTGCGTTTCTCTTATTTTAGTTTCAATGGGAAATGCTAACACGTGGAGTTTGGGCGTCAAATATTTGGCCGTTTTAATAAGCTAAGCTAAATTTCAGGGTTCCCACATCTGACCAATAAAAAAGGAGAAACATTTCTCCCCCTGAACTTTTATTTGTGATTAATGGACAGTTCTTTTAAAGAGTTTTTTGTTTGTTTGTTTGTTAGGGATAGTTCACCCGCTAATGAAAACCTCGTCATTCACCCAACCTCAGGTTGTTGCGAGATTTTCTTGTTAATCAAAATAGGGAGGTACTTTAAGAATTAATACCTGCTTTTTTTTTGTTCGTTTTTTTTAGTAGAGCGGCACAAAGAAAGACTCGAGGGCGAATTAATGATGAAAAACGAATAAAAATCTTTGGTGGAACTATCCGTTCAAGTTTCAATTAGGACCAAATTACTAATGAATTAATTCGAAATGATATTGCAAGCGATATTTCGTAACGGAGTATTAATTGGCTCAGATTTCCGTGATGGTTTTCCCAGTTTGGAGAGACCCTATTGGAACTGTCTTTTAACACGTGTGGGCATATTTTGTTGGCGATTGTCAAGTGTTAATTTCGTACTCTAGATTTGATCTTTCTCTTTCAGAGGATACGGCTGCTGTGATTCTAATGGCCGTTAATTAGATGTTTGTCCAGTGGCGATGAGCCAGAGAATCCCAATCTCTTGCTAATAGCGGGCCTGCTGAGCTAGCGCGAAAATGCTACAGCTCTCTCCACTTCTCTCACATCCCCTTGTTAATTTACAATCCCAGCTTCCCGTTTTTCCCGCGGGCTTAGCGTATGTATCGGCGCGGCCAGGGAACGTTCACCGTACGGAGACAGTTTGCTTACTAAGCTCTCCTTTGCCACGGACGGAGTCTTTAGCTGAAGGTTGAGAATAATTGTTAAAGCTCCAGAGCCAAATTGAATCAATCCGGCGGAGTTCTTCGGCGGGGCGAACGGGGGGCCATTACGCTGGATTTATACTCACTGGAGGCCCGGCGCTTTAAAACAGACATTATGCAGGGAAATTATTATTGTAGTAACAAAAACATCTCCGTGTGGCTTCCGGGCCTTGATGAATTGTCTTCGTGTGACGGGTAGAGAAAGGCGGCGCTGCGTTTCTCCAGCTAATTAAGTGCCGCAGTCTCATTACGGCTTGCACTTTATCAGACATCGACAGCTCGAGGCCCCCGTGGTCATCGTCCGCCGTACACGGGGCCCCCGGCGCATCTCCTCGTTTCCCGGCACCGTCGCCGCAGAGCGATAGCTTCCTGTCCTTTAGCCTCGGGGACAAGTGCACGGGAGTCATTATCTCGCCGGCTCTTTCCCCGCACGTTCTCTTTTTGTTTATCCATCGGCCTTGTCCTCCGAGGAGCTCCACTTTCCCGCTCCCGGCTGATGCTCCTGGCATATTAAATATTCCCTGGCTGTCCTTTCCGTGCTTCTGTTGGCGTAGCACGGCTTTATTTTGCGAGGTCTCTGTGTTTCCCTGCGTCTCGGGAGGTCAGTGATTGCCGCTAGTTCTCGTCGTTACCAGGGTGATGGCTTGCGGAGAGAGGGAGGCGTAAATGCTGTAGAGGAATGCTGACAATTGGAGGAGGTGATGTGCGACAGTTGCCCATCTGTTGAATCGCGCATTATGATGAATCGCGTGCGCCTAGAACATTATTGATGCCCCTCTGCCAACACGTCAGACTTGAAATGCAAATGAGCGGTAACTACAGAACGGGGCGAGCGCCCTGCGCTTCAAGGACACGCTCATTACCGTAGCGATGCTTGTCGGTAGCGAATGCCAATCACTCTCGTCTCCGGTTTGCCGTGGCGGGGCGGAGGCCTCGCCGGCTCACGCAGAGCGACATCTGCTTCCAACCTTCCTCCGAAATCACCCGGATAAAACTCGGGATCGTTATTTGCATTTTGAATTGACGGGAAGGGCAGGTATCCCAGCACGCATCTCTTATCAGTGATTATGACACTGGTGTGCTAACGGTGATTCAACAGCAATTTCACAGCCCAGAGAGCTCGGAATAATTGTCTTTTTCTGAGTGATTGAGTCGAGCTGTGCGAGCGCTTGATTTCCACCTCCTCGCGTCGGCTAAATTGATACGAACCTGTGGCGGGAGCGTTGTTTTATAACCGGCATTGTGGGAAAGGTTGATACTGGGCTGTTCGTTTCGTAGGCTGGCGATAGATTAGTGTTTTTATCACGTGGTAATTGTAATCGTGAGGCACTTCAAAGAATGAAGTGGTTTTATTTTTTGCGTCACCGTCGTGGTGATGTCCGGGGTGTATTTTTGAGATAATGTCACGCATGGAAACCAGTGGCATTTTTAGTCACGTACTGTCGAACTAAATGTCATGAGTGCGTTTTGTTTTTCCTCACAATCCTTAAAGGCGTACTCCGCCTAATCATTTACCCACACGTCGTTCCAAACCCGTGAAACCTTGGTCTTCGGGAACGCAATTTAAGATATTTTAGATGAAAACCTGGAGGATGCCAAATAAATAACGCCGACAAGGTCCAGAACGGTATGAAAGATGTTGACTAAGTAGGCCATCATTGGTTCAATCCGTATGCAATGACGAGAATACTTTTTGTATGCAAAGAAAATAAAAATAACTTTACTCAATAATTGTTTTCCTCTTGGGGCATATCCACAGGATGCAAACCATGTGTGCTCTTCTGCCAGCCTACACACATTTCCACTATTTGAACAAATACAGTGCATCCTTGTGGCACGGCTCAGTGGATATTCTCCAAAATGGCGCAACGGTGACGAGGAGAGAAATTATTGTATACTACAGTTTACTGAACGGTTGAACCACTGATGGCAGATGGACCATGTCCATGTCTTCTGACCATGTTTTTTATTCTTTTCTGAAGCTTGGAGATCAATGGGACAATCACAAGCCTCCTGGTTCTCCTTCAAAATATTAAAATTTTCTTACGGGGTTTTTATTTCGGGGTGGTTTAAAAAAAAAGAGAGAGATTTAAAAGCGAGTTTAGATGCTCCAACTACATATTCTTTAAGTATAGTGTTCGACCTCTACTCTAGAATAGCATTTTTCTGTGCTATGTAGCATATATTATGTGTATGTTTTGTTTGGTATTCACACAAAGCTGTCTGTTGAATAATGTATCCCATAATGCAATGTGATTGACTTAACCTTCCGTTCCCAGTGTGGCGAAGGGCCTTGAGGTAATTTTTCCCCCCCCTACATTATTCAGTGCTCGATCAATCAGCGTGTCAGCTAAACTTGACTTTAACGTGCAGCATAGTTAGTGGATGTAACAGCGGATATAAAATGGAAATGCACAAATTAAATTGCCTTTAAAAGCATAGCTCAAACTAAAATGTACTTTTTCATTATCATTTGAATTATGTTTATACTACGCTATACTACAAATATCTACAGATAAATATATGTCAGCCTACCACTAAATATGATTTTTTTTTTTTATTGAAACTTTATCTTTTATCATTCCATATTGGATGTTATTTCACAGTATCCCAGTGAGTGCATTGGTATCAATTTAACATCAAATATTAGTCAAGGTGCTGGCTGTAGCATTATTTTACATTTAGTAAATAAAATTTGAATTTCTTCCAGTGGTAAAGAGTTGATTTAACTTGACTTGATATATATGTGTGTGTGTGTGTGTGTGTAGATGTATGTTTATATATGTAGACTATATAATGTGGACTATATAGGCCAATATGGTTTGTGCTAATCTTGCATCAAATTAATTTAAATTATTTGCTCAATTAATCTCTTTTTTTTTCTCTTCCCAATCAATTTTGATGTCAATTCCATGTCTTTTCAATATCAATTAACCACTGGATTTTTTTTTAAAATAGCCAGCGTTCAGTATAGTAGGCACCAGTTCAAAGTAATCAAAAATACAAAAAAAAAATAAAAATACAAAAAAAGTCACAAAGTTATTGTTCTATACTTGTTGACTACTTAAATATAAATTTGCCTCAGAAACATTTCAAAATTAATTTTTACCTCAACTCACGACGACTATCGCTGTAAAAAAAACAAAAAAAAAACAATATTATTCCGCCTAATTGAAATTCCCTAATGACAGCCGCCGCGCTCCCTCCTCGCGCTGTTCCCTCCGCCGCGTCGGTTAGATCCGGGGAGTTTCTCTTCGCGGAGACTCGAATCGCATCAGTGGGCGACTGCACACAAGCGCAGCCTCCTCTCAGCCGCTCCCGCCGTCGCCACCGGGGACGAAACCCGCCAGCGAACCCCCCCACACCTGGATCTATCCCCCGAAAGCCGTACATTTCCACCGGATGTGAAAGAGTGTCTCGCAGGGAGCAGCGATGGGCGCGTTCGGAGTGATTCTGAGGAGTTTACATTGTGTGGGACTCTACCTCCAACTTAGTGTCAGTCTCAGGCAAGCTGGGAGCGACGACGTGGAGAACCACGTATCCAACAACGGTGAGACGCGTGGGCTCGGGTCCGGTTCCGTTCTCGCGCCGTTAGCCGGTTTCGAGGTCCGTTAACGGCTGTTATTTGAAGCCGAGCCGCGCGCGCGTACGCTACAACGACGGGGATGCGCAGCGCGGTTCGTCCCCGATACATCTGCACTGGGGTTATTGACAGGTGCTGCCGTGATTAAACGATGGAGATATCGTGGTACTTTACGGTTCTAGCTCAACGGTACCTCGGTGTCTCTGTAACTGGTGTCGACGTGCGCGTTTAACGTATCCACGCGACTTTAAACGATACCTCGGTACGCGTTTAAAACGCGGCGTGACCGTTTTAAGGCTTTTTCACCTCAAAAACAAAGTCATGCGACCGAGTTATGAATCACCGACGGCGTTAAATGTCGATTTTATTACGCGAATGGTTTCGTTGAGGAATACTACTGCGCAGAAAGATCTTTCCGTGGCTTTTAAACCTCGTGAAAAAAAAAGTGCTACTGGTTTTAATGAACGCTGTAGCGATATTGTCCGATAACGTGAAACTGCAACGCTTAAAAGTCGTTTTAATTGTGCACCCTTGTACTTTGATATAACTAGTATGCTGTATTTGCGTGTTCTTCCAAGGTCCTTCAAAAAAACCCCATTGGTATCAGATGGGAGCTAGAAAAGATGAAAAATACTTAAATATTAGCACCTTTGAATGGCTTTGCATTGCTTTATCACTTGCATACTTAACCTGCTTCCTTTCCGGCCCGAAGATGCTTGCGATTCAGGGTTTATATAATTCCCTCAATTGGCCTATTTGTTGTTTTCATTGCAGGAAGAGCAAGGAAAAACCATTACGCGCATTTCGAGATTCTAGCCGTGATCTAGAGCCTGGACGTTGAACGTACTCTTCAAACTACACGCAGGCCGGAAGATCCCAGGGATTGTGCGGAAATGGGCTCGTTGTGTGTGTGTTCGGTCGCGAAGTTTTGGCAACGATGGATGACTGATGCGGTGAATGAATGGGTGCTGATGAAAGAGTTCACACGCCGGATGGCGGGGCGCTCGCCATGAAATTAAAGGGCAGAGTGTGATCGGGGCAGATATTCATGAGGAATATAAAGAGGGCCGGTTACGGCAGGATCAGGAAAGCCATCTCGACATGCATGCGTTCTGGATTATGACGTTCTCGTAAGGTCTTGTGACGGCTTTCTAGTGGACGACTGGCTAGGGAAGACTTTAAATACCTTTGGCAGGTCAAGGAAAGATCTTTGTTTGACGATACGCCCCAAAATGTGAATGTAGGCCCGAGAATAA
>NW_025047824.1:812500-820000 GCF_018831695.1 Puntigrus tetrazona
GGGCTCAGATTGATAAGCAATATAGACAGCGTCATTGTTACGATACAACTGGAGCACATGCCTCGCATGAGAGGAGAGGCGGGACGTTCAGACACGCGCTAGAGGCCGTTTAGCCAATCACAGCATGTCAGCGCTGCCCTTAACAAAATAGCCCAGAGATTCTGGTTTGCTACATAACATTTCTCAGCAAATGTGATGCATCTATGTGATGATTTTAAATTAGGCAGTCATGCATTAATTAATATATTATTATTATTATTATATAATATTAAAATGTATGTTAATATATTTAATTATATTTAAGTTATATATATATATATATATATATATATATATATATATATATATATATATTAAATATAATTATATTAACATACATTTTAATATTAAATAACATATATATATATATATATATATATATATATCAATAAATACAATTATAAGTATTCAAAAAGTAAATACAGTAAATACATAATTTATTTCCTAATTGTGAGTGTTGTAGGTAGGTTGCTCAGACGTTTTGAATAGGTTTATCAGTGTATAAATATGGCTGTAAACATCAGATAGAGTGGTGTGAGGAGCTGTGGACCCCGAGTTTGTGGATACAGTAGCAGGAAGATGTTTGCTGTCAGGCGTGGGTGTTGTGGAGGCGCTTGCCGTCTCCCGCTTCATCTGTTTGTTTATTCATTTGGTTGCCGTTGCGTTAAATAATTCATCTCTCTGCCCCTCTCCTCTCCTCTGCTCAGTTTAATGATTCGCCAGAGCTCTCTCTCTCTGTGTGTGTGTGTGTGTGTGTGCGTGCTCCGCCGCTTTCTCCATCATATATGTGCATGTTGAATGTGTTACGCTGATGCGCAGCTGAAGATGTGTGTGTGTGACCCGCGGCCGCTGGGATGTCTCTGTGGGCCTGATGAATGTAGGACGGCCGTTTGTCGTGGTGAACGCTTCTGTGACAATCACACACTCTTCAGAGAGATGTCATTTCCGTCCTCCTCAGACTTCTAGAGGAGAAGACGAGACTTCTATATGAGGCCTGTGCACGATGACTTATTGCACACTGTAGTGCTTTATATTTTTTCGTAATGTAATGACACGAATGAAAATGTTTTTTTGTTGATGTAGTGCACAGTTATAAAAAAGTAGGTGTTCTGCCCTATTTTCATGATTTTTTTTTTTTTTTTTTTGCGTGGAAGTGTTTGTTTATATTTTCAGATTTATTTTCTGTTATATTTAATTGCATTAATTTAATTTACATATTTTTTTTACAGTGCCTTTGAAAAGTTTGGTAACGTTTACTGATTTATTTATTGTTATAATTTTATTTATTTATTTATTACTTTATTTTTATTTATTAATTATTTAATTTTTATTATTTATTTATTTATTTATTCAGCAATGATGCATTAAATTAATAAAAAGCAACAGTTAAGACTTATAACGTTACAACAGATTTCTGTTTCAAATAAATGCTGTTCTCTTAAACTCTTCGAATCACGAAAATTATAAATATATCACAAAAACGTGTAGCAGCGCAACTGTTTTCATATTTAGTGATAATCAGAAATGTTTATTGAGCAGAAAGTCAGCATATCACACTGACTTCTGAAGAAAAATTCAGATTTGATCGCAGATCTAAATTATATATTGTATTTATTTTTTTATAGATTTATTTATTTTTATTTAATTTTTGTTTTTAATTTAACTTTAGTAATTTTAATACTTTAATGGATTTTAATCAATTATCTTTTTGATTTTTTCTCTAATATAAATGTTTTAGTCACATTTGGCTTTATTTCTATTAATGAAAAAGAATTTTTATAGATTTGGAGTTAGTTTGCAACAATAACATAGAACACAGAAATATGTATGTGGCTTATTAGGTGTTTTTTTAATATTTATATATTAATATTGATATATAGCAAATAATATGTAGTGTTTTTCATTTTTTAATGTGTGTGTGTGTATACACATATATATATATATATATATATATATATATATATATATATATAATTTTTAAGGTTTTAAAATGTTTTATTATTTATTCTAGATGCCGTATGTACCAGCGTTTTATCACACTAGTGCTTTCTGATCCATAACAGCATTTTTGTTGCTAATTTATCATTTATATGCAGAACAAGTGTTAAAATATGGTCAAAACAGCACGGCAGCGGTGACGATGGCTATCATAAACTCTCGTTCGGAGGAAAAATCTGGCGCAAAGCACTACACGTGTAATGAAAGACGCCTTTTATTCCGTCTTCGGCCGTTTAGAAGTGAATCATGGCGTGTTTGGTGAGGCCGCGGGTTTCTCCTGATACTCGTCCCGTGACATTATGCTATAGATTGTGCTTTATGAGGCGTTTCTGGAGAGGACTGCGAGATGATTGGAGGCGCCCGCGGGCCGAGGCAGCCGCTCGTGAAGAGATCACCGGTCGCTGACAGGTCCGTCGGGATGAGAGCGATGCTTTACGCTCACGCTGTCATCTGCAACAAGACATGTTTACAATGCGAGCGTCCGTGACATTCACCCCCGAGACACGATTCAAGCGCCGCTCGCTGTGATTTAAAGCTGCAGGACAGGCTTATTTAACCACACGCTCATTTCAAACTAACTTATGGCTGGTTTTAGCGCAAAAAAATTGGGGAAAATGCTCCGAAAGCGTATATCGAGGGGTTCTGCTTTCATGTGTGGGGAGTTGATTGCTGGTTAATTCGATAAAACGAAACGTTTTTGTGCTTCGATTAGCTTCATGACAGGATCAACAGAGCAAAATATGAAAAGTGAATGATAAAATATTCTCGTTTTAGTATATTAATAATGACTTTTTTACACAATACATTGGATATGTTTATTGCATATATTCTATATTTAATTGAATTAATTAATTTATTTTACATACATTTTTTACAATGCCTTGGAAAAGTTTGGTAACGTTTACTGATTTATTTATTGTTATAATTTTATTAAATTTTTTGTTAATTATTATTATAATTTTTTTTTTCAGCGATGATGCATTAAATTAATAACAAGCGACAGTTAAGACTTTATGATAAATGCCGTTCTCTTTAAATCCTGACAATTAAAATATATTTTCGTATTTGGTGATAATCAGAAATGTTCATTGAGCAGCAAGTCAGCGTATCACAATGACTTCTGAAGAAAAAATTCAGATTTGATCGCAGATATAAATTATATATTGTATACACTGTAGTACAAATCGGCTCTTTTGAATTGTAAAAATATTTCACAATTATGTGTTTTCGATCAAATAAACTACATCCCAAACGTCTAAACAGTGGCTTGTAATTCGAATTTGTTTTTAATTTTGGATGTTGTTTCTTCTTTGCGTCGCCCGGGTCTTGTTTTAGCGTTTATTCCACATCTTCTTAGCATTTTCAGACTAAATATTGTCTCCAGATTGTGTGTCTGTCAAGAAGTCGGTTTATTACGTCCGGCTCATTAGTGACGTCAGGTCCGATGAAGCTGTAGTGTGTGTGTGTGTGTGTGTGTGTGTGTGTGTGTGTGTGTGTGTGTGTGTGTGTGTGTGTGTGTGTGTGTGTGTGTGTGTGTGTGTGTGTGTGTGTGTGTGTGTGTGTGTGTGTGTGCGTCCTCCGCTGTTCTTCTTCTTAATACGATTCATTCTCCTCCCTCGGCTTTTGTCTTTCTGCAGCACAGCCCGAGTGCTTTTAACGACTCGCGCTAACGCTAATGTTCTTTGTGTCACTCTCACGCTGTGAAGATTTGAAATAATTAAGTCTAATTTGCACAGCGCTGCTCGGGGATGGGTTCACGTCTTAAGTCTTTCTCGGAGGCTTTATCTGAAGACGCTCATCTGGACGCTCGTGTGTTTTTGCTAAAATAAAAGCTGTTTTTTAGAGGGATAGCTGATAAATAGCTGAACAATTCAGATGCTGTTCTTTTCCATGTAATGCTTTAGCTTTGATGTTTGTGTGTGTGTGTGTGTGAGAGAGAGTGTGTGTGTGTGTGTGTGTGTGTGAGTGTGTGTGTGAGTGTGTGTGTGTGTGTGTGTGTGTGTGTGTGTGTGTGTGTGTGTGTGTGTGTGTGTGTGTGTGTGTGTGTGTGTGTGTGTTTGTAAATGGGTCAAAGACGTCAAGATCAGAAGAAATTCAAGTGATTTTATGTCTATAGAAAGTAGTGTCAAGGTTTTGAATAGGTTTTTGGGGAATAAAATGTATGTATATATGTGTGTGTGTGTATATTATATATATATATATATATATATATATATATATATATATAAAAAATATTCACAGCTGAAAAGAATAGCAGGAAGAACAGATAAAATGATGTTCAGTGTTTTCACTGTATTTGTATTTCACTGTTCCGGAGTTTGTTTGTTTTTCTCAGAAATGTGAAAAAAATTGAATTGTAATATAAAAAGTGTTTTTTTTTATTCAGTACCAGAAATAAGTCGTCGTGAACGCTTGATATCCTTTTTTTAGTAGAACAAATATTTAGGGAAATGCTGCTCTTTGTCATGACTTTTATTCTTATTCGTTTCCAACAAGCCGCCCACCTCACAGTTTTATTCAGATTTATTACAGTCATATAATTTAAAAATTATTTGTGAATCAGTTCAAATGAATCATTAAGAAGAACTAATGATTTAATAATCTCTCTCTCTCTCTGTCTCTGTCTCTCTCTCTCTCTCTCTCTCTCTCTCTCTCTCTGTGTCTCTGTCTCTCTCTCTCTCTCTGTCTCTCTCTCTCTCTCTCTCTCTCTCTCTCTCTCTCTCTCTCTCTTCTCTCTCTCTCTCTCTCTCTCTGTCAATTCGTCTCTCTCTCTTTCTGTCTGTCTTCTCTTCTTCATGCTCTCTCTCTCTCTCTCTCTCTCTCTCTCTCTCTCTCTGTCTCTCTCTCTCTCTCTCTCTCTCTCTCTCTCTCTCTCTCTCTCTCTCTCTCTCTCTCTCTCTCTCTCTCTCTCTCTCTCTCTCTCTCTCTCTCTCTCTCTCTCTGGTGTGTTTATTGGCGCAGCAGCTGCATCTGTCTGGTTTGCTTGCGTTCATGGGAAGGTTGCACATGTCTGCCTGCGCTGCGTCGTTTGTCAATGTCACGCTGAATGGGGCGAGAGCAGGAACGGAAACTAGCCCCGCTTTGTTCAGCTCCCTGGACTGCATGTTTTCCAAAAAGCCTGCGCTGATCCTCAGGTGGTGGAGCAGAAAGACGGTGGTTAGCTAATCCTCCAGAGACGCTCATGCCTCCTGATCCCAGACCAGCTGCAGCGCTGCTATCCTGTTTTCACACTTCTGACTCGAGCTCAGGGGGTTTATTTACCCTGTGGAGGAAAAGTGTCTATTTAGGAATGCTGTCTGTGTTTCTGAGAGAGAGAGAGAGAGAGAGAGAGACAGAGAGAGAGAGAGAGAGAGAGAGAGAGAGAGAGAGAGAGAG
Organism: Puntigrus tetrazona; assembly: GCF_018831695.1. NCBI lineage: Eukaryota > Metazoa > Chordata > Actinopteri > Cypriniformes > Cyprinidae > Puntigrus > Puntigrus tetrazona. The sequence goes on from NW_025047824.1 coordinate 817,913, forward strand.
AGAGAGAGAGAGAGAGAGAGAGAGAGAGACAGAGAGAGACAGAGAGAGAGAGAGACAGAGAGAGAGAGACACACAGAGAGAGAGAGAGAGAGAGAGAGAGAGAGAGAGAGAGAGAGAGAGAGAGAGAGAGAGAGAGAGAGAGAGACAGAGAGAGAGAGAGAGAGAGAGAGAGAGAGACAGAGACAGAGAGAGACAGAGACAGAGACAGAGAGAGAGAGAGAGAGACAGAGACAGAGACAGAGAGAGAGAGAGAGAGAGAGACAGAGAGAGACAGAGAGAGACAGAGAGAGAGAGAGAGAGAGAGAGAGAGAGAGAGAGAGAGAGAGAGACATACAGCAACAGCACTTTTAACTTAAATCTACTGGAATTAACCATTTAACAGGTTATCGTAGCTTATTCACTTTTTTTTGCACTTAAAATCAGAGTCATTTCTTTACGGTGCGTGACATATAAATAAACGTGATAATGAAAAGAGTTGAAGAGAGTTTTTAGCGGTTACAAGCTGAAATGGCGCCGCTCTATTCTGGAAAAGGCGGCATTTTCAAAACGATGTAATAAATGTAGGGTATGTTGAGCTGGGACGCCACAGACTTGTATTACATTTTGTCAAAAAGGGGCATAATATGTCATCTTTGTTAATCAATAGTGTTTAATAATTGGTGAAATAGTCGCACAACGCTGCCAGGGTGGTGCTGCAGTATGTGGTTGCTATGCAGTTGCTAGGGTGTTTTTCTGGTGGCCCTTCTTCAATGAAAGTCAATGAGCTTCAATGAGCTCAAACGAGGCACGCATTGAGTTTAAATACGTAAACTTCTGAATCCAAGACGTGGAAAGACAGGAAAGACAGGAATCCAGTTTTGAGTTTGCGGGCCGTCCCCAGCAGGTCCGTGTCTCCGTGCGCCGATAAAGAGATTAGACGCGAGCGCAGGCTGTCCTCTGATCGCTATCGCTCTCGTATCTCTCGGTCTGTGGGTGGCTGGATGCTCTCGAGTGGCTCCGCTGTGCCGGGCAGACAGATGAGAGGCGTCCGCGTTCATCAGCAGCGGTTTGATTTGACTCTCATAAAGTCCAATAAAGATCATTCTCGCCGAGAATTGCCTTATTTTTTTTTGTCTTTTTTTCTTGTTGGATGTTCGTCTGGTGTAAACGTGACCCGAAATTCTGAAGATATAGTGGAGAGCGTCGATGCGAAAAATACGTGCAAAATATAAATGATCGTAACACAACTTAGCATTCGTTTGCATTTAACGTCTGAATCATTTTAGTGAATCGGTTCACCAATTTTTGCAAGTCCCTGTATGAAAATGGGAGTCTTGTTATTCACCAAATTGTGTTTATTATTTATTTCCAGGCCCGTATGAATTTCTTCGTTCTGCTGAACACCAAGGAAGATATTTCCAAGAACGACTTTCATAGTGTTTTTTTCCGACTACGGAAGTCAGTGGTGACCCAAAACAGCCCGGTTACAAAATGGTTATGAATTGATAAAGAAGTGCATGCATGATGTAAAGTAATTCAAATTAAAGTAATTAAATTAAGCATAATTTTTCTAAATAATATGCTGATAAATACAAAGATGCTTCAGATTGTTTTGCATTTAAAAAAATATATAATTAAAATTAAACAGAAAGGATTTTTCAATAGTTACAAAATGGTTATAAATTGATAAACAAGTGCATGCATAATGTAAAGTAATTAATTTAAATTAAAGTAATTAAATAAAATTAAGCATAATTTTTCTAAATAATATGCTGATAAATACAAAGATGCTTCAGATTGTTTTGCATTTAAAAAAAGAAATAATTAAAATTAAACAAAGTATTTTTCAATAGTTACAAAATGGTTATAAATTGATAAACAAGTGCACGCGTAATGTAATTGCAAAAAAGTAATTAAATTAAATTAATTAAAATAAAATTAAGCATAAATTTTCTAAATAATATGCTGATAAATACAAAGATGCTTCAGATTGTTTTGCATTAAAAAAATAAATTATTGAAAAATCCTTTGTTTAATTTTAATTGTTACAAAATGGTTATAAATTGATAAACAAGTTCATGCATAATGTAAAGCAATTGTAAAAAGTTA
>NW_025047824.1:830000-837500 GCF_018831695.1 Puntigrus tetrazona
ACGAATAAAGAAACAGGGAACGTTTTGTGATGAGCAGGAAAAGGTCGTGCGTTGCCTGGTCCGTTACATGCTTCACGTGCATTATGTATATGTGAACACGCACAACACGCCGGATGTGATTTTACGATAGCGGAGCGGCGTCTCGATCGTGTCTCTCAGCGTTTCTTTGATCTAAACTCAATCAACCAGAGCTTCAGATTTCAAAGAGACCCCGCCGCCTGCTCCTTCAAAACGAGCGTCTCTCCCCGAGATGAACCCGAGCCGTCCTCCGCCGAGGTGTTTAGGGCATCCCCCGCTCGTCTGGAGCTGATGGACGGGGTCGATCGCCGCAGCCGTCCTCCCCGCCTCTGATTACACGCGTGTCGCTCTCCTATCTGATCTGCCTCTTTTCCGTTCCCTGTGAAATAATGATGCCCCAGGACCCCAATTATAATATGCAGATCGGCTAGCGGTAATTACAGAAAGCGCTTGCCTGTCATCTTCGTCCCGGAGAGACTGCGGCTCGCATCACAAGAGCTCTTGTGCAGAGAAAATAAAACCAGCCTTCGACAACAAGCAGAGGCCAGTCTGTAGAGAGACAGAAACAGCATACCATAGTCTGTCTATATCTCTCTATGTATGTATATATATATTAACCTCAGTTCTGATAGCAGGTGTTGACTTTATTGTCACAAATGCACTGTTTTTATTAGATAGTTTCCTACTGGTCGGAACTAAAAAGAGTTCGGTCTCTTTTTTTTAGATTTGACTTGTTATAATGATAAGTCTTTGCCTGGCATTTCGAACAATACTAACTTTTATTAAAGGTCCTGTTCTTCAATTTGACTTTCGTTGGCGTTTAATCGCTCAGCCGTCGTATATTTGTCCGTTGCGCTTCGCGATATCGACTCATTACGAACGACCGTCTTGTAGCACGGACGGTTTTCCCAGCGTGCCTTTGGGCCGTATGGAAGCCCCCGCGGGTTTGACAGCGGCCCCCACTGCGTCGCCGGCCGTTTGAATGGGATTATGGGTAAATGAAGAGGCGGTTAAGAGGATTGGGGTGTGTTATTAGCCGTGTGTGGAGGGATTGCGCTCGACACGTCTTCATCTCACACCGAGCTCGTTTGAGCTGAGAGCAAGCCGAACTCAAACCCTAGCTATAGTTGATGGAGAGTGCTTTCACACTACTGGTCAAAAGTCGGTAAAATAGTTTCATATTTTCCAAAGTCGCTTCTGCATTTATTAGTTCGAAAATACAATAAAAAGTACGATTCTTACGTATGATCGGTACTTATATTTGATTATTATCAACGCCAAAAGAGTTGTGCATCCAAAATGCGTATGTATTTTTTATTTCAAGTTTTGAAACGGCGTTTATTTGAAATGCTAATGCTTTGTAGCATTGTTGAAAGTGTTTGCTGACGCTTTTGTTCTTACTAAATAAAAATATTAATCTCTTTTAAAGACCCAAACCTTTGAACGCTAAAATGGTGCTGAATTCAGTTTATTTAGATTTCATATCTCTTCAACATCTCAGGTATTTCTCCAAGAATTGCATTAAATGGAGAGCAAATGGATCTGACTGCTATCTGATGCTTTTATTCGCTCAAACATCAAGTCAGTTTCAGGGAACAAATCGTACTTGGGATCTCCATAATATCTCAATTGTTTCTCCAAACAGAAGTACAAGTATAAATGTTTGTGGTTTTTCATACTGTAGCCTACGTCTTGCAGAGCTTCGTAAGAAAACTCTTAACAGTGTCTCAGAATGAACTCAGATATGCCAAGATACTCTTAACTATTGAGCCATTTATGTATTTTCACTCATTATGTACGATTTGTATTGTTTGGGGGAACATCTTGATATCTAAATGAAACATATTTAAAAATTCTGTTACGTCTTCTGAGAGCAGCGTTTAATGCCCCAAAGCGGTGAAGAATGAAATCGCATTTTCAATACAACCAACGATATCTTCAACATGAAGCGGCTTTAGATTCCTTTAAATAAAATTGAAAAAAACCTCTTTTTGCAGGATGTTTTCATTTAGTGTCATACACTGCATTAGCAAAAATCCATAATGGGAACTTTTGATGTAGAAAAATAATTAGTGTTTAATATAATTTTATGGCACTATAGTATATTCAAAAATTAACGTAGCTGTAAAACATACTCTAATAATCTTTGTTTTATTTATTTGCCACAAAAAATTCACTTTGAAGTACAAAGAAGTATTTGAATGTAACTGATTTAATTCATTTTGTGCCGTTCAAAGCCTGGTATTTCCAGGGATTCATCACTTCCTGTGCCCGTCGACGGTCAGGTGTGAGCGAACGCCGAGTGCTTTCTCTTTGAAGTGTGCGCATCACTTCCTGCAGGGCCTGTAAGGCGTGATAAGAGAGAAATGATCCCTCCACACTGATTTGTGCTCATCCCGACGCGTCTCTTCTGCGGTCCGGCCGCTCGGCGGTGTTCGCGGGAGTCATATCTTCTGGGCTTTGACGGGGAGGATAATTGAATTGTGTTTGTCTGACGTGGCGGACGAGCTTGTTTCGCTCAGCGGGTCAGTCATGAGAAACGCTGCACTTCAGAGTCTCCCTCTTCTCAGAACGGCTCTATCCGGTGGCGAGATGCTTGTTTACTTGCGATAACTCTCTGAGAGTCGGCTGATAGCTCCGGATCTGATGTTGGCCGCTCAGGTTCGACGGCGTTGGGCGTTTTCCAAAAATGTTATCTGAGATGATAACGGCATCTTGAAAACGAGAGAGGATTGAGTTGTTGGCTTTTCTCTCGCAATCTAGATCGGTCTAAACACAAATACGAGGTGTTTAGAGTTCGTGTCTTGAGTTTTTAAAGAGGTTCCACTTTTTTATAAGGGGATTGTGCAACCAAAAGAAATGTCATTTAAATCATCTACTCAGCCTCAAAAGGAGATGTTTTGCAGAATGTTCATCAAATGTTCTCAAAATAAATTGATATAAATTGTGCATTATATTTCAAGACTTTTGAAGTAAATAATACATGTCAAATTTTATTTACTTGTCTTTAAAGTAAATATGAGCCATTTTTTCCTGGCTTAATGCAGGGTTATTATAGTTAATTAAAATACTAAAACATAAAAAAGTAAAAAGTATATGTAAAAAAAATTAAAATTAATTGAAATAAAATTCAGAAACATATCTCATTTTCAATCTGATGCGCTCCACTTCCACTTCTGAAAACTTAAATAGACCAAATAAAATGTTAAAATATATATTAAAATAGTAGAACAACATTTGTAGTGCTAAAATAAAAAGAATTGATACAGTTCATTAACTACAAAAATAAATAAATAATAAATAAAATAGATACACATTAGACGAAAAACTAAATTAAAATTATACTTTACCTTGAAGCACTAAACTGAAATAAAAAAACAGGCCAAAAGCACACGAAAATTAACTTTGGAATATAAAAATATTCAAAATAAAAACTATAAAAAAATATTAAATAAAAATTCTAAATATTGATATATAGAGGATATTAAATATATAATATTTTTGGCTGGGTGATATGGCGATTTTGACCAATTCTAGCTTGTGTGAAAGCTGTTGTGATTTTGTTTGGCTCCGCTGAATCCTTCACTGTAACTAATCGATGTTTGTTGTCTTGCAGCGGTGTTCACAGAGGTCCCTCATGACATCACGGCGCAGAGCGGGCAGGACGTAGAGATGGCCTGCTCCTTCAGAGGCGCCGGATCTCCCTCCTACTCGCTGGAGATTCAGTGGTGGTACATCAGGAACCACAGAGAATGGACTGACAAGCAGACGTGGAGCACCAATCAGGTACAGCGCTTTTCTGAGAGCTTGATGAAACTGATCAAAGGAACCACCTGTAACACCTAAGCAACCACAAAGAGCACCCTAACAACCACTTAGCAACCACACTAACAAATGCACTGCAACCAAGGACACCCTAGCAACCGCATAGCAACCACCCAGGGGTGTGTCTCCCAAAAGCGACTATGTTCGCAAGTTCCATCATTATCAATAGACTTCAGTGGAACTAACGAACATAGTTAGCTAATGATGTATTAGACCCTAACAGCCTCAAACTAGCAACCACCTAGAACATGCTAGCAACACTAAAATCACCATAGCAATCACATAGCAACCATGAACACTTTGGCAACCACCTACAAAACCTTAGCAACCACCAAGAGCCCCCTAACAACCACTTAGCAACCACCCTACAAATGCATAGTAACCAACAACACCCTAAAAACCACTTAGCAACCACCCTACAAATGCATAGTAACCAACAACACCCTAAAAACCACTTAGCAACCACCCTACAAATGCACAGTAACCAAAAACACCCTAACAACCACTTAGCAACCACCCTACAAATGCATAGTAACCAAGAACACCCTAACAACCACTTAGCAACCACCCTACAAATGCACAGTAACCAAGAACACCCTAACAACCACTTAGCAACCACTCTACAAATGCACAGTAACCAAAAACACCCTAACAACCACTTAGCAACCACCCTACGAATGCACAGTAACCAAGAACACCCTAACAACTACTTAGCAACCACCCAACAAATGCATAGTAACCAAGAACACCCTAACAACCACTTAGCAACCACCCTACAAATGCACAGTAACCAAAAACACCCTAACAACCACTTAGCAACCACCCTACAAATGCACAGTAACCAAGAGCACCCTAACAACCACTTAGCAACCAACCTACAAATGCACAGTAACCAAGAACACCCTAACAACTACTTAGCAACTACCCAACAAATGCATAGTAACCAAGAACACCCTAACAACCACTTAGCAACCACCCTACAAATGCACAGTAACCAAAAACACCCTAACAACCACTTAGCAACCACCCTACAAATGCACAGTAACCAAGAGCACCCTAACAACCACTTAGCAACCAACCTACAAATGCACAGTAACCAAGAACACCCTAGCAACCACCCAGAGGTGCGTTTCCCAAAAGTTCCGTATCCAACAGAGTTCAATGGTACTAATGACTATAGTTAGCTAATGATGCTTGAGAAACATCCACAAGAACATTAGCAACCACCCAGAGCACTAATAACTACCCAGAACACCTAGCAACCACCCGGAACACCCAACACAATCAAGAAAACTAGCTACCACCAAGAATACCCTAGCAACCCAGAAAACTTTGGCAACCATCTACAATACCTTAGCAACCACCAAGAGAGCAATACCCTAGCAGACAAAAAACTTTGGCAACCACCTACAATACAGATACAAACCACTTAGCAACCACCCAGAACACCCCGAGCAATCACACAGCCACAAAACTAACTCTAGCAACCACCTAGAATACCCTAGCAACCAGCCAGAATACCCTAGAAACCGCACGGCAGTGTTGCCGTAACGTGATCTCTCAGCTGTCAGCTGTAGGTTGAGGGTTCGGTGTCAGTGTGTGGGGATTCATTCTGATCCAGAAAGCATAATGTAATTAAGATGATAATCCCAGCGTTCTGTCAGCCCTTAACCTGCTCAAATATCTGCCTGCAATTACTCTTACTAACAATACACACAACAACATGATCAGCAGCGGCCCGCTGTCACACACCTGCAATTATACGGCCATTTCCTCTTCCTGTCTGCGCTCGTGCCAGTCAAACACACTGGCCTATTTTAAGAGGCTGAGAGAGAGAGCACGCACACACACACACACACACACACACACACACACACACACACGTTAATAACCAGCTGTCAATCAAGGGCTTGAGCTGCACAGCATCACCTGCATGAACACAGACAGCCTGAGAAATTCAGTACATTTCTATAGATGAAATACAACGACCATGCAGTCAGTCAGGACACTTAAAACGTCTGAATGTCTGCATTATATATCAACATATTACAGCAGATGTCATTTATTGTAAAGAAATTAGATCATTACCAGCAAAACATTGACGGAAGGACATAGGTTGGGTTTGAAATGATTAAACAATAGATCTACATCCTGACTTTTTAAATAGTGTGAAATAGTTTAATTTGTTTTCTAATATTATGCAACAGCAGACATGCATAATTATTACAAATTAAAAAGCAATAAACATATTAATAACTGTTTGAATAAAAACATATAAAAATATGAATAAACTGATGAAAAGATACAATAAAGAAATACTCAAATTAGTCATGTTTTTATTTTATTTCATATTTTATTATTATTATTATTATTATTATTAATATATTAATAAAGAATCTCAATATTTTGGGCCTTGCAAATATTTTTCTTTTGTGAATTGCATTCACAAATCTTGCAGCTATAAATATACATAAAAAAATTTAAGTTTATAATTCTAATGATGTCATTGCCACATCTAATTTTTTTTCCATTCAGATCTCATAGTTAACATTGCGTCCCAAATCCCAGATAAAATATATTAAAACAAATTGCATTATTTTATGAAATTACAGCTTTATTAGAAATAATGCATAATAAACTTAGTCCTTAATAACTCTAGGACCAATAAATAAAATAAAAAATAAGATAAAATAAAACAAATAAATAAAAATGTAAACATGTAAGACATTTAAAAAGTAGTTACATCACATAAAGAAAACATTGAAATCCATTGTGGTTTGAATAAAACCCCAGGGACATAAAAGTGGCCAGAGCTGAAGAAACACAAACATGAGGAGAGGAGAGAAGAGGAGAGGAGAGAGGATACAGAGGTATTAAAGGAGCTGCGAGTCTGCAGCAGGTAACAGTCCACAAAACATTAATCACAACCAGTAGAAATAGCTGCAGGTTCCCCAGAGAGAGAGAGAGAGAGAGAGAGAGAGAGAGAGAGAGAGAGAGAGAGAGAGAGAGAGAGAGAGAGAGAGAGAGAGAGAGAGAGAGAGAGAGAGAGAGAGAGAGAGAGAGAGAGAGAGAGAGAGAGAGAGAGAGAGAGAGAGAGAGAGAGAGAGAGAGAGAGAGAGAGAGAGAGAGAGAGAGAGAGAGAGAGAGAGAGAGAGAGAGAGAGAGAGAGAGAGAGAGAGAGAGAGAGAGAGAGAGAGAGAGAGAGAGAGAGAGAGAGAGAGAGAGAGAGAGAGAGAGAGAGAGAGAGAGAGAGAGAGAGAGAGAGAGAGAGAGAGAGAGAGAGAGAGAGAGAGAGAGAGAGAGAGAGAGAGAGAGAGAGAGAGAGAGAGAGAGAGAGAGAGAGAGAGAGAGAGAGAGAGAGAGAGAGAGAGAGAGAGAGAGAGAGAGAGAGAGAGAGAGAGAGAGAGAGAGAGAGAGAGAGAGAGAGAGAGAGAGAGAGAGAGAGAGAGAGAGAGAGAGAGAGAGAGAGAGAGAGAGAGAGAGAGAGAGAGAGAGAGAGAGAGAGAGAGAGAGAGAGAGAGAGAGAGAGAGAGAGAGAGAGAGAGAGAGAGAGAGAGAGAGAGAGAGAGAGAGAGAGAGAGAGAGAGAGAGAGAGAGAGAGAGAGAGAGAGAGAGAGAGAGAGAGAGAGAGAGAGAGAGAGAGAGAGAGAGAGAGAG
>NW_025047824.1:840000-870000 GCF_018831695.1 Puntigrus tetrazona
TTATTTTTTCCAATAATACTACTAAACAATAAACTGAACCATCAAGCTATTTACCCAAACTATTATATTATCATTATATTATATAGCGTTTATAATAATAATTTCCTTACGTTATATGTTAAGGTTTTAATAATTTGTTCGTTATTTATTAACATCTAAATACATTTTATTTTATTTCTGTTTTACACGTCAACTTAAACTGCATGAAATGATAAACGCTGCTTAAATACATACAGACGTATACAAAATTGTTGGTACCCTTATATGAAAGAAAAAGTCACAATGGTCACAGAAATAACTTTAATCTGACAAAAGTAATAATAAATAAAAATTTATAAATGTTAAACTAATGAAAGTCAGACATTGTTTTTCAACCATGCTTCAACAGATTAGAATTTATAAAAATAAACTCACGAAACAGGCATGGACAAAAATGATGGTACCCTTAAAACACTGGTAATGTGACCAAAGGGACATGTTAATTCAAGGTGTGTCCACTAATTAGCATCACAGGTGTCTACAACCTTGTAATCATTTTGGGCCTATATATATGGCTCCAGGTAATCACTGTGTTGTTTGGTGATGATATGGTGTGTACCACACTCAGACATGGACCAGAGGCTAAGACAAAAGGAAAGAGTTGTCTCAGAGACAAAAATTGAGATTAAGAGACACAGAAAGAAAATTAAAATGTTATAAAAGGCGCTAGATGTTCCTGTGACTAAATACATATATATATTTTCCATGGGACCAAACCTCCTGGACGTTATTTTATTGATCAAAATCTAAGTAATATGAAATTGCGAGATTCATGAACTTTGCTCAGTTTCAGTCCAATCCCGAACCCATGGGGCTAATAAGTGGGAGACGCACCAAGGAGGACACCATACAAAGGAATCATAAAAAGCAAGACTGGAATAAATTACATGTTGACACGACAAAGCTTTTGTCCTTTTTTTTTTTTTGAAGCATATCAAGAAAAGAACACTGTCCCTACTGTGAAACATGGAGGAGGCTCTTTATGTTCTGGGGCTGCTTTGCTGCAGTGGCACAGGGTGTTAGTTTTGGCCTCTGCGTGTACTTTTGTCAGAAAGCTTGGTCTCAGTCGCAGGTCATGCGTCTTACAACAGGACAATGACCCAAAACACACCGCTAAAAACACCCAAGACGGCTAAAGCCCGTTGACTATTGTAAAGTGGCCTTCTAATCTGACCTCAATCCTGAGACTATAGAGCTGAAACATGCAGTTTTTCAGGCACCCACTTCAAACCGGTAGGATGTTGAAGGTGAGCGTTACCTCTGTGTGTGTGTGTGTGTGTGTGTTAAGTTAGGGGTGGATAAATCAAAGCATCTCTCTCTGCTGCTTCATTAAATATTCACAAGGACAAGCAGAGCTGTGGATCCGAGCCGGACCAACAATTTTGCGATGATCCACGGCGTTATGCTGCTGTTCCTCCAACCCCATGGGGAGGAGGTCCACCTGCTACACACATCTCGAAATTAAAAGGTTACGATATTTTGTCCTTTTTTTTTTTAACCCTCTTTATCGTGTTCTTAGTTTTTGTGTATGTTTATTTATCCACCTGATCCTCGCTAATCAATTTGAGACTCTGCTTTTTCAGCCGGCAGTAGGATGTTGCTTTATTGTGTGTGTGTGTGGACCATCTCTCTCTGCTGCTCATTAAATCCTCTGGCAGAGCTGTGCCGAGCCGAGCTGATCCTATTGTCTCTGTGTTTCACGTTAGGAAGAGATGTTTATTCATCCACCTGATTTGATGTGTTTTATTGAGCTCATCTCATTACTGCTGATGTGTTTCCGCAGCTCATCTCATTACTGCTCACGTGCAGCCCGGTGGCTTTCACTGCATCTCGCTGCATCTCCTCAGCTGTTGCATTTCACTCATTTTACCGTGTTTACCCTCCTCTCCTCTATTGACCAGCCTCTCGCTGCATTGCGTTCGAGCCAAGGCTTTTTGCCTCGTTTCCAGCCGATACATCTAAAGATTGTTCAATTCGAAAAAGGGCTTTCCAGGCGAGCAAAAAACTAACATTTTGCTTCATTTGCGCTCAGCTGAACAAAGAGATTCCCACAATAAGACAAAACAGGATCATACGGTTCTGTGTAACAATTCACACAATTATTATTTTAATAATTTGAGGAAAAGAACTGAATTACAACTTATTTGTTTACTAACTATTAAAACTTTTAATTTTTTTTTTAAAATGTGGAGTTTTCAAATGAATGTTGTTATTGTTTGTAGTAGTATTACTAATATATATACATATATATATATATATATATATATATATTATTTATTTATTTATTTTTTTACAAAAATAGATTTTAATGGACACACATTTAATGTAAAAATATATATTTACATTGTACAGTAAAATTGTATTTAATCTTCTATTTTTTCCTTAATTTTTTTTACATTAAACCACCAAGCTATTATGATAAACCATTGTTATTGTCATTGAAATAATATCATAGTTTTTATACATTAAAACATTTATGTCTCACTGCATCTCCTCAGCTGTTCTCTCATTTTACTGTGTTTACCCTCCTCTCCTCTATTTATCAGTCTCTCACTGCATTGCGTTCGCTGCGAAAATAGCTTTCCGAGCCAAGATTTTTTGCCTCGTTTCCAGCCGATATATCTAAAGATTCTTAGGACTTTCTAGACGAGCGAAAATGATTCTCTTGTTTTCATAAAAAACAAGTGAAAATGAAGTGACGAGCAAAATAATCTTATTTAAAAACCGACGAGAAGATCATTTCATACTCCATTGGCAGATTATTTTGCTTGTTTCAAGTAAAAACTTGCTTATTTTTAATTTTTTTTTTTTTTTTTCCCTGAAAACAGGAAAACCATTTTTTGCAGTGTTTTATGTTTTAATTGACTCGCTCTCTGTTTTACTGCACTGCCTCATTTGTCGTATTATTCTCCCTCGCTCCGTTTTACTGCGTTACATTTCCTCCACTGACGTGTTTCTGCGCCGCACTAACTAAACAAACAGAACATAATTGTCACTCCCTGGTTATAATATCAGGTATTATTTTAATTATTTTTTGCCGTATAGAGTGCGCAGACAGCATGCTTTTAACTGCATGGATCATTTTAAGCAGTCCTTGACACACAACATTTAGTCATAACTTTTTGTTCAGTTTTGTATTTAATGTTTTTCGCACTAGTTCATGAAAAAAACACATTTAATTATTTTTTTATTAAAAATTTAATAAAATTTTATGAATACAAATATAATATATATTAATATTTTTCAAGCTTTTTATATTAATTAATTGATTTTTTTATCATATATTATTTTATTTGCATCCCGTTGTTTCCATCTTCAGCGTGTCAGATTTCTCCCTTGTCTTGACCACAGCTTGCTGTGCTGGCCCCGTCCCAAATGCCGTCCTGAACCCTTTGGGTCTTCAGTACAGAGTGTGTGTTTGAGACGGAGCCGGTCTCTCAGATCTCTTCTGCTGTTGTGTTTCACTGCAGATGCAGCAGAAAAAAACAAGCCCAGAGGTTTTTTCGTCTCGAGCTCCACAGGCTTTAGTGTAGATGCAGGTAAACAGGGTGATAGTTAATTAATAAAAATAACCATATTTTAACCAGCTGATTAATCACAGTAATACATTACGGCAATGGATTTCGCATTACAGGTTTTTAAGAATATATTTAAATGCGCAGACGATTCATTATGCAATTAAATATGCGCTAATTTGCATGCGTTTGCATACCATAAATTTGAACCGTGGATAAAGCCGGGTACGAAATTCTGGTTTCATGTTAAATAATTTAAAAATGGGATGTTTATGTAATATTTCTTCTTATCACTCCATAAATCAGAAAGTAATTTCAACAGCCAAAAACTACAATACTTTTTTTTTTTTTTTTTTTTTTTGGGAATGAAATGTAACAGAAAGCCGGCGAATGATAGATGAACAACAAACCCCTCGGCAAAAAACTACAGAATACAGATGGGAGTGAAACTGAGAAGTTTGGTTACATTTCTGGCTCACTGCAGAATAAAAACGTATTCTGAAAAATATACGACGTAATTAAAATCCAGAAACGCAAATCTTTTTATGGAAGCAAAATAGCGCAAAATGCACTTTTTGTATGACACCGTTTTCCCGCGCCTTACACACAGGTTCAATACGTGACCCCTGGCACATTTTATTACGTTGATATAGGTACATATCGCCGACTTTCAGAAACTATCCATGGACTGCTGCTAAAAGTTAACGCTCTATCATGTAGGAAATATGCCCTACACAAAATCCAACAAACACGAAACTGATATAAAAACGCATTTCTTGATGCAACCGCGCCGAGCTGCCGAACAAACCTAGCGTCTGTGATGATGACGCTAAAAAGCATTGCTTTCCAAACATCCCAGCATATTAATATTGTTCTGAAGTCATGATATTCTGATGCTTTTAGTCAAAGAAATGATCATCTGTGAGAAAAGGATATATACGCCACGAGACCAGGTGGTCAAAATGTATTATATCCTCAAAAAGCTGTCCGAGATCTGATTTTCTGAAACGCGCTGCACATTTCGTCCCGAATCAGTAGGGGTCCGTCTTTAACTCAGCGCTTTTCGAGGCTGATTCATGACGCTCTCCCGTCCGTCTCTCCGCAGGTGGTGAAGGTTGCAGGTAGCAACATCTCCCACAAGCTCCGCCTGTCCAGCGTGAAGCCGGCGGACGAGGGCACGTACGAGTGCCGCGTCATCGACTTCAGCGACAGCAAGCTGCGGCACCATCGCGTGCGGGCGTACCTGCAGGTGGAGCGGCCCGAGGGGAAGGGGGCGGAGTCACAGGAGGAGCAGCACAAGCACCAGCCGGCCCACCACGCTCACCACAAACCCGGCCGCGAGCTCAAGAAGAGGTCCGCCGACGACAGCACCACTGACTGCACTGAGAGCTGCGCGCTTTAGGCCCCGCCCACCCAAACACCCACGATTCCTCGCGCCTGAAAAGCCGTTCCAAACCCATATGACCGACGTTCTTGCGTAAAAACGACGAAAAAAAACGTTTAAAGGGAACCCTGGGTATTGAGACTCGTGTGGCTTAATATAACGTCGATCGTGTCCAATATCGAAATGTGTCGACGGAAACCCGCCAGCGGTTTAAATTGCATCGTTTTATATATTTTGGACTGCGGGGGGCGCCGTTACTCTGACGACGTAGAAAACGGTGAGCTAGACGACTCGAGAAGTCTAAATGCCCTGGATATCCGCTTTAAGAAAGTCCGCGACGTAATAATAATAAACGTACGTTTGCTTCCTAACGGGACGGCACTGCATGTCTTGTCCCGTCGTTTTTAAAGCTCTTTACGGTCGCTGCGGTCTTAAGTGGAGACGACAGAGACACTTTAGGAAGTTCTGTTCGTCTGCACGCATTTTTGTCCGACTTTGTCATACATCGCTTCTCTTGTTGCCTTTCGACCGATAACGACACAGTGTGGTACCTTATCAGTTTCGTTGACGCTCACCGAGGGAACCGTTTGACATCATTGACGCAGAAGGTAATGTGCAAAAATAATGGCGCCCCCCATAGTCCAGAAACGGTTGTTGATTTTTGAAATAACACACACCTTTTATGGGTCTCTGTTACATATTTCAGTAAGAGACATAATTTACGTCATTACGCTATAAATGTCTTAACATCCGGGGATCCCTTTAAGATATTTTTTTTTTTTTTTGCACTTTGTTTTAATTTATTATTAAACGATTACTCTCCTTTTCCTGTCCTTTTTTGAAGCTCTGTCCTGTTTCAAAGTGTTCAAACAATTCGTGTTGAAATAATTTTTTCTTTTATGTAATGCTTTTTCATTTTATTTTTGCAGTTGTTGTCCTTTTAGAAGCTTTACATTTATATTTACTCATTTGTTCTGAGGCTTCATTTCACTTTATTTAATGGTTGTTTTTGAAAATGCATTTTATCCTTTGATTTCATTTGATGTTTTTGTGTCCTTTTTGAAGTTTTTTATTTAATCTCATTTAGTTTTTTAGACCCTGGTCACTGTATATTTTTTTAAAGAGTAGTTCTGCTCAATAAATTAAGTTAACCTATTTTATTTATATTTTATTTTATTGTCTCTTTGAAGCTTTATCGCATTTTATTTCATTTTATGTTTTTTTTTTTATCTTATTTATTATTATTTATTTTTAATAGCCCCTGGATCTACTTCCAAAGAGCAGCTTAGCCATTCTGCAAAATAAATGATATTGTGTTTTATTGAAAACATTGAGTCATACAGGTTTGAAGCAATGCCAGATTTAAAGGAATAGTTCACCCAAAAATGTTTTAAGTTTTAAACCAGGCTGTTTTGGGTCACCATTGACTCCCATAGTATTTTTTTCCTACTACGGAAGTCAGAACAAATTAATTAATCGATTAGGAACTACTCGAGGTCGAGTAAACGATGACAGGACTTCCATTTTTGGTGAACTATTCCTTTAAGAGAGCACATAATGACAAAATATGAATTTCCGAGTGAACTATCGCTCTACCAGAACATGTATATTTCTGTATAAAAACGAAGGTAGATGTTCAGAACAGCGAGTGCATGAGACAAACATTTCTAATAATATTTGCCAGTGAGCGAGAAACCAAATTTAGGCAGTTGATTCAAACTCTTCGGTCATTCTTCGTGGTTTTGATACGATGTATAGACGGCTAGAAGCGGCAGAACAAAGTGAATGTTTGAAATATTCTTCATCGGGTCTAAACGATGACATTGACATGCTGTAATATTACTATCATTGTTTACATGTATAACGTTACCGGCACCAGTCTGAGGGCCAGCTTTTGCAAACATGTTTCATGGAGCTTTTTGTGTCAGTGGAAGGACGGTGCGCACAATATTACGACGTTTTGTGGTTTTTATGCAGCTTTAAAAGATCCCGAAAACACTCACGGTATGTTCAACGGTATAAACAACAGCTCTGTTTCTCGTTTCTTTGATTTTTACAGTTTGATTCAATAGTTCTTTCTGGAAGTAATACATGTACAGATTGTGTATATTAAGTAATCCTACGAAAGTTTCACCTTCAATGTATGCCTTTATCAAATAAAAAAAACATTGTACATTGATCGTACGTCGTCGCGTATCATTAATAAATGATTTGCTTGCTTTTTTATGTTAAATGATGTGATCCAAAATTCTGATTATGGAACAAACGTTTCTTTGATTCTGATTGGTTGAGCCGCGTCTGTATGTTGCTTGGCAACCAAGACCATTTCTGAGCAGCTACATAGTTTTTAACACGTTATTTGGTTTTATTTTGTTAAACCTTGCTACGTTTATGGAAAGACCGTATATGGATAGAATCGCCACATTTTTAGGCTTATTGCTTTATTTTTATTTATTTTTCTGAGTCACGTGACCAATAGAAGATCGACGTCACAGAATTAAAATCGCACAACTTTCAAACTGCAGGTTTTTACGCAACTGCGCGAAGGTTAACACGTTTGAATGCAATTTGAGACAGCGATTGGCTACCCTGAAAAATTAAGTATTAAATACGTGTTTTTAAATACGTGTTTTACATAAAGCAATTCGTAATGGACGATAAAGTGGAAGCAGCTGTTTCTCTGGAGGCTCCAAATATCATCCGGGACGCTTCAGGTCTTCTGAAGGTAAGCTAAATATTGCTGCCTTGCTAATTTTAAGTTGCTGCAATATCTAAAACCAGTCCGAAGACCAGTTAAAAACAGCCAAACAACTTCCAGAAAACATTAGGACGCTTGCAGGCGTGGACGGTCATGTTCAGAAATTCAGCGCTAGCATGACTAATCAAATGTAGCTAAAACAATAAATAATAATATTGAACTTATATTTTATATTTGAAATTAAATAATACACAAAATATTAAAACAGTGTGGTAACATTTTACTTTTTATTTAATAAGTTAAATATATTATTTTAAAAAAGTGCTATTATTTTATAGAAGGCCTACACTTTGCTATTTTTTTTTTTTTATACCTCTATGCAATTTTTTTTTTAGATTTTCGTTGTTTTCTTTTCTGTCACAATGAAGGCGCACCGAGACATTTTCTGGCAAAATAACTAAACGCCTCGCCTTGTGCCGATCACGTTTACACACTGCCTACGAAACTTTCGCCCATTTTAAAAAATAAATAAATAAAAGGATTTTGAGTTTGTGCATTTTGATAGGAAATAATGACGAATATGAAAAAGAAAGAAAGGCGGCATATGAAAATGTCGGATTTGCGAACATATTGAGTATTAAATATTATTAGTATATTTTCCCTGTGTCTACTTTTTCATATTCGTCATCAATAAAATAAAATGTAAATTTTTTTACGTGTTTAATATAAAAATAAATTTAATATAAAAATAAAATTTGAATTTCCTCTCAAAACGCTTGAAAAATCGCATTTTAAAACGTCAGCCACGTCACTACGCAAATGAGCTGTCTAACTTTATGCCTTATTATATAAAAAAAAATACAGTTAATTTTACTAAAATGACTTAAAACCCGTTAACGTTGACTTTTCGATCTAACAAAAGAGCTTAACCTGGAAACTCGCCTCAGTTCTTCATTTCATCGTTTCCGTTTGCTCTGCGGTCTTCGCCGGCGACGGATCCCTCAAACAAAGCGCATGTCAAGCGGTTCGACTCTATAATGATGCCTCTACACTTATCAGAGGCGTCCGAGAGGAAGTGGCATCACCCCCGTGCGCCGAGCGCTAGCCCCGGCGGCGGGACGGTGAATAATAGCGCCTCTGTCAGCCCTGGCAGCAGGATAAATAGCAAAGTACAGTGCAGATAACACCGCGGCAGGCTCACACAAAGCATATGAGGCAGCTTTAATGCGGCTCACACGGGCAGCACATCTATTAGACTGTCACTGAACAAACCGAGACCACACGAGACCAGACCGGAACCTGCTGAATGCTAGTCTACCGGTAATAGAACTAAAACATTTCATTAAAAACTAATTGTGCAATAAATATAAATTTTTTTAAAAATTCTAAACAATGGTCTACTTGATTTAAAAAAATAAAATAAAATATATATATATATATATATATATATATATATATATATATATATATATATATATATATATAAATAATAATTATTATATATATATATAATTATATATATATATATATATATATATATATATATATAATTATTATTATTTTTTTTTCAGTGAAGTACAGCATAATAATAAATAGCGGATGCATTTCAAAATAAAATGTTTATTTTTTTTATTAAAAATAATAAACAGTATGAACAGTAAAATAATTGTTGTTACAAATAAAAAAGGCAAAACGTATACAAAGCTCTACTCTCGTGCTGATTTTTTTTTTCTGCCAGAATACCATATAATTACAGTAAAACTCTAGTAATTTGATATTAGCCACAGATCTCATCCAAAAAGGGAGAGAGAAAAAAAGAACAAAGTGTTTTTGAAAGATTCCATATTAACGTAACATAGTAACACTAAGTATAATAATTATGGTATTACCAGAATACCATATAATTACTGTTGTTTGATATTAGTCGCCGATGCCATCCAAAAAAACGTGAAATGATGATTCTGAAAGATAGCGTGTTAATTTATTTCAGTGAAGCGTAATTTGAAGTGCAATAATTAGGGTATTCCGGCTGAAGACATGGTTCACTTGATAAGGCTGGAGTCTGAAGCTTGTGGCGTGTCCTCGAGCTCCTGCAGTAATGTGAGGATGTTGTCTGTGAACTGGTTTCTGGGCTGCTCTGATCCGCTCAGCGTCACGGGCAGCAGACGAGGATGAGGAGGCTCGTACGGGACGGGACAGCACCGCTCGGTCAGACTGAACCAGCACACGTCCGAGTCCAGCTCCGTCAGCGAGCGGAAAACACTGCAGACGACACGACAGAGCAGACCCTATACTTACAGCAGCACTCCATGTGGAATAGAATTACGGTAACTTGCATTCTAATGAAATCTAGGGAGCAGGATAACAAAACTTTGATTCAACTCTCAATTCTGACATTTAAAGTTTATCAAAGTCGTGTGTGTGTGTGTGTGTGTATATATATATATGATACATTAATGTATTTTTTTATTTTAATTATATAAAAGAGCTGTCAAACAATTAAACACATTAAAAATAAGTTTTCATTTACATAATATATAAGTTAAAATAAGTTTTCATTTACATAATATAATTGTGTACATGTGTATATTACACACACACATTATATATATATATATATATATATAAAATTTTGTGTATATATATATATATATATTTTTTATATATATATATATATTTATATATATATATATATATTTTATATATATATATATATTTTTATATATATATTTTTAAATATTTTATATATATATAAATTGATTTTAAAATATATATATATATATATATATATATATATATATATATAAAAAAAAAATTTTATTATCTATAAATATTTAAAATATAAACATAACATTTTTATTAAATATATACATGCATGTATATGATATATCAATAAATGTACACAGTACACAAATGTATTCTGTAAAAAATATACATTGGCAGCACTTTATATACACTTGTAACGGTTGAAATATTGTTAAATTCGCTTTTTTATAATTGTAATTAAAAAAATTGCATTCTATAAATACAATTAAATACATTTTATAAAATTGGATTGTATGCATTATAATATATTGCTATGTTATTAATTACATATTTCATTATAATATGAATATATTATTTATTTGTGCCAATGCTTTTCAGTCATTTGTCACTTAATCAGTTTGAAATGCATTGGTCAAATTTCGTTCTATTCTCTCTTTCTATTGGTCGAATCCCAATATGACCAAATATTGGTAAACCTATAGCTATACTTCAAATCAAAAATGACTGCAGCCATCAAATTACACCATTGTGAATGAATTACAATAAATAATAATAACAATATTAAAAATGTTGATATTAGTCTTTGCAAACTCCTGAGGCTATAAGCAAATAGTACAAAATGAATCGCTTGTATAAAAGAAATTATGCATTTTAGTTTCACAGTGGGTGGGGCTTTACCTGAGACACGCCTCCTGCAGTCTGATTGGCTGTCGGCAGCTCAGGTACGGAAGACAGGCGTCAATCACCAGATCCAGATCGGCCTCCGCTGCAAACACACTCAGAATAAACACTCGTCCTAAAACATCCGTCCTAATCCTTTATTCCCACCGCGCTCGTAGTTCTTTAAAATGATCTTTCACGCAGCTCCAAGTGAATGAAAACGTCCCGCAAAGCTTCAAATCTGAAAATAAGCGATTGCCTCTCAAAAAGAAAGCGTCGTCTTTAAAACATCCGAATGAAACATGAGCGTATTTCCCGGCCGACTGTTGGTCTGAATGAAAACGTCGATTCATTCTTCACCACTAGGGGTCACTCTTGTGCCGTTGAAAGCTCACGGACAAAATCAAATCAAATCACCGGAAGAGTTTGAAAAAAAAAAACGAATCATTTGGAAGTCATCGAACAAATAAGATGAAACGTGCTTTTGACCTTGCATGCATGTCAAGCTGGAACTCCCGGAAACTAAACATGAACCTTTGGTAATCCACAAGAGCGGCGCTTTAATGCATTTCTCCACCCGGCTGACTTAAAATTCACCGCAGAAATGCAAACAGTGAACGCCTGCGTCACGACGGCCACAGATGTTCTAATATATTCTAATAGTCTCCATGGCAGCATTACCCTAATTAATTAATTAAGCAGCCTGATGTAGAGCCTCATTACTCTAGAAAAATGGAGGTGAATGCAGAGGGACGGCGAGAAACGAAGGATGGATGGAGAATAATAAAGAGGGAAAATGATGTGCGAGAGCCAGCTGGGAAATAAACAGCGTGACCTCTCGTGTCTGTCTCTCATAACCATGGAAACTCTATCAGTATTCAGCGTTTTCCTCCGGATGGATCTTCTCCGCAATCAGACGGCAAATCACTCCGGCCCGCCGCCGGGCTTCGGGTCTGCAGCGCGCTTCCCGGACTTCAGGCGTCACGTCGACTGCAGCACGCGAGCTTTCAGCCTTTGGATTACATCAGAAAGGAGAGAGAGAAGCGCCCCCCTCCGAAAGAGCAGAGCAGCGCGGGACGTGACCGGAGGAGAGAGACTGAGAGACTGGAGCGACGCCGCCATCTGGTGCTCGTCTGGAGCTCAGACACGTTGGTAGAGCATGCGTTTCATCAGTATACTGTAGGACTCTTCAACGTGGGTTAGGGTCTAAATGCGTTTTCTCAACGGATAAAAAAAATACGACGGGGAAAAAAAAAAATACACAAGGCTATTAAAAATGGGTTTCGTTTAGTTTTTCGCTCAAAAAAAAGAACAAAAGCAAAACTAAAATGTCTCACCTAAAAAACTAAAGTTATGTTATCCCTCAAAAGCATTAAAGGGTTTTTAATTCCATCCTGCATTATTGAAATCACTAGTTTTACATTCACTTTGCAAGCAAAAGCAACAAAGTAAAACACTTATAACAGGGTTATTGCAATTAAATAAAAAATAAATAAATTTTTATATATATATATATATATATATATATATATATATATATATATATATATATACATACATATATACACACACACACATTTTAAAGTTACACAGAATTAACTACTTCTAAAACTATATATAACAATTTTGAAATAAAGCTTATATATAAAAATTTATATATATATATATATATATATATATATATATATATATATATATATATATATATATATATATACACATATATATATACATATATATATATATATATACATATATATACATATATACATACATATACATATATATACATATATACATACACATACATATATACATATATATATATATATATATATACATATACATATACATATACATATACATATATATATATATATACATATATATATATATATATATACATATATATATATATATATATATATATATATATATATATATATATATATATATATATATATATATATATACATATATATATATATATATATATATACATATATATATATATATATATATATATATATATATATATATATATATATATATATATATATATATATACATATATATATATATACACATACATACATACATACACACACACATACATATATATATATATATATATATATATATATTATAAATTTTAAATATAATATTAAAAATATATATTTTTAAATAAAATAACTAAACACATTTAACCACAGCAAATGTGAAACTTTAACTAATCTTACAGTGAAAACAAATCTGAAAATAAAATCCAATTCAAAGTGTATATATTAAAATAATACTTTTCCATCTCATTTTTTCCAAATGCCTTTCTCCCCTAAGTTTATGCAGGCGACGAAAAGTAATATTAACATAAACACACTTTTAGGAGCAGAAATGGTTCAAATCCTAAAATACGATCCTGTCCTACATTCTTCTAGTTGAAGGCTATATTTATCTCAAACATTTAGCACATTATTGAAAGTAGATGCATTTTTGTTTTTAGTAATAATTTAGGAAGAAGATGTGAGGATTTAGTTTTGGATTTTAAACTATCCACACATACATTAAATTCATTTTTATTCCACTTAATATATTTTTATGTGGGACGATGTAACAACTAGTTAAACCTTATTTTTTACATTTAATGCTGTGTGTTTGTTTAGCACGTTTTCATTTCTTTACACTATATATATTATATATAAAAACCTGCAATAGCCGATTATTAAGTACAGTTCATTTCCAGCAAGCGTCTGGGAGACTTACTCAGGTCCAGTTGGACACAGAGCGGTCCGAGGCCCTGCAGCACGGCCAGCTGGAGTTTGTAAGCCAGTGTGTGTGTGTAGACGGGTCCGGAGCGAGCGCTGACCTCCGCCTGCTTCACCAGAGACGAGCCGAGACGGGGCAGGACCTCTTTAGACACGCGCTTCCTCAGAAAGTCCCCACACGACTCACCCAGAACACACAGCACCTGGAGACGCACGCAGAAAAACTCACCTGTAGATGTCTTCCAGCTCATATACAACAGTGCTCAAATGCTTGAGGTTGGTATGATTTATTTGTAGAGCTGTCAAATGATTAATAGTGATTAAACGTACAAAATAAAAGGTTTTCTTTACATAATATGTATGTTCTCTATATATTTATTACATATTTATTACATATACATATATATATATATATATATATATATATATATATATATATATATATATATATATATATATATATATACACACACACACATACACATACATTTAGTAAATTATAAATACACACATGCATATATTAGGTAAACAAAAACAGATTTTGGATTTTATTAAATGTTTGACAGAACAATTTTTTTTTTCTCACCATGGCTGTATTTACTTGATCAAAAATATAGTACAATTTGTAAATTTGTCAAATAACTAAAATAACTCATTTCTGTTTGCGTGTATTTTAAAACGTGATTTATTTCTGTGATCTAATCTGAATTTCTAGCATCATTACTGTCACATTAACTTTACAGAAATAATTCTAACATGCAGATTTTGGTTCATTTTATCTTCAGTATTAAATTTATTTTTAGCAATGCAATAATAAATAGACAAACGTAACAAAATTCATTTAAATGTAACTAAAATAAATAGTTTGCAACCACTTGCCTTAAAATATTTTTCAGTATATGAAGCATAAAAATCAATATATATATAAAAATACAAAAATAATAAATAAATAAATTTTATATATATATATATATATATATATATATATATATATATATATATATATATATATATATATAATTTTTTTATTAATTTTTTCAGTGTACATATGTGGAAAAAATCAGAAATCAGCAAGAGCCCCCATTAAGCAAGTTAAATCCAGAATATAAGACTGATGACCCCTTGCTTGAAAGTTGGTCAAACTAGTGTTGTTAACATAGAGGCTAAGTTTATGCAACTGTGTAAACTAGGCATTGATAAGGCTTCGTTTTTTCTGAGTGTTGGTATCTGGTTGCTAGGGCATAGCTGACGGTTGCTAGGGCATGATCTCACCTTGAATGCTCGCGGCACAGCGAGGGGGTCGTCGTTGGTGAGACGCTGGAGGAGAGGAGGCCAGCACCGGTGCACCATGGGAAGCAGCTCGTCCTCTCGCTCGCATAAAACGCACACACACAACTCCAAGACGTCCAACACCTGTAAATACACACACACACACACACCTTGGCCTTCAGGGCCTCTCTTCTCAAAGCAAACGCGACGGCAAAGCAGAAGAGATTTCGCCACCTTGAGCCGGGTTCTCAGGCTGGAGTCGGAGAGCAGGTGGACGCATCGCTCCATCACGTCTCTCGCAATCCGGATATGAAGAGGAAGCTCTTTTTTCTCTGCAGGACCATCTGTGTCCTCATCAGAAGTTTGTGGAGGAACTTCTGCGGATTTAGAAAGCAAATGCACGTGCACGCTCAAAAGTCAGGCATCATCAACTGAATGCGTTTTTGTAAATCGGCTACAGACCTTCAGCGAACGCCTCCGTAACGGATGGCTCTGGGAATTCGGCTCTGTGTGGCGTTGGTTTAATGATCAGAAATCTGAGCCCCGAGTTGAAAGACTCAGCATGTGGAGGATTGAAGATGAGCCAGAAACGGAGCTCGCGCGGTCATAATTCTGCTCTATTACATCTGTACCCTTGTGTAAAGCACTTACTGCAGCTTGTTCAAGGGGACGCGACTAGCCCTGTTACAGGTCTGCGGTTATGATGAAACCTTCAGCAGAATTAACGTAACACTTCCAGCACTTTTCACTTTTATGCCGTGACTCCTCACTGGATCATTACTGTCCAGGATTAAATTGCAGGCAGGCACCGTAAAGCACAACCGTTTTCTACCGTAGAGAAATTTAATGCATTTCGAAGAAAGTCAACACAGATAATGCATCCTGGGAAATGCAGGTCCAAAACGTTTGACTAAGTGCACAAGTAAATAAACGCACATTCCTCGAAGACGGCCTCGATTCAGGTTCGAATGCATGAACAATTCTGCTAAATTAGGCTGAAGAGCCGTGGAGGGTTCATCATTCGCCGGGCAAAAAAAAAATCATAAGTCAGATCATGTTTCGATTTAAATTTTCCAGGTGAAAAAAAACACTCGGGGTGCTCCATTTTGTACTTAATGCACTAAAAATAATTCTTTAGTACTAACGCGTATGATAGTGTACACAAATGTGCTTTTTCAGGACACCATGAATATGAATTAAAATGTGCTTTTAACAAACTTTCTCTGTATTAAAAAACATATTCCGTTACCGCTCGTGGTAAACCGATCTTTCATACACTAGTTGGTTGCTACAAATGTACTTCACAAGTACATGTTTAATACATAGAAAGTATAATAAAATATTCTTGGTGTTCCCCAAATAGCATTGGGGTACAATTATATGTATTTTTTGTACCATAAGCGTGAAAAAGAGCACTTTTTTTCTGTAGAAAAACATGTAAATTACAAACCTAAGTCCTCTGAATCTTCCTCCTCCACTCCAATGCCTTCTGCGAGCTCCTTCTGCTTCTTATAGTCCAGGAGAAACTGCCTCAAGTTCACACACTCTTTATTCTGGGTCTCCTTGCTGGGCGTCTTCTGGCGTTCCATATTAACGGGAAACCATCTCACTGTGGTGAAACGCGTCAATTTTTCAGATGTATCACAAGTAGAAACCAAAATTTTACCCATACACCTTCTTAGGAACACAAGTTAAGATATGCAAGAGCTTTCTGATCCTCATTAGACAGCAAAAGTAAAGGGCACTGCACACGGTTGGAAATTTTCGTCCAAATTTTTGGCACGTTACAGAAAGTAAAACCACCTCACATTGCATCAATCGCATTTACACACTGCCACACTTTCACCTCTTCATAAAAAGAAACCAAGTTCAATTTTACATTTACAAGCATAGGAAAGGATGCAAATATGAAAATAAAACAAAAACCACACACACGAAAATTTCAAGCAGTACAAGGACCTTAACACTGTAGGACATTGCTTTCTTGAGTTGCAAGATGCAACAATATCAAGATTGATAAAGGCAAAAGACTGAGCAGCGGAGAAGAATTGTTGAATAAGGTTGTTATTTTGGTTTTCTTTGCACGAAAAAAGTATTCTTGTAGCTTCGTAGATTTAAAGTTTGAGCACATGGATTTTACCTATGTCTGGGAACATTTCAATTTACATTGCTGTCTATGGAGGGTCAAGCTTTCGGATTTCATCAAAAGTACCTTAATTTATGTTATTAATATAAACAAAGGTCTTACGGGTTTGGAACGACATAAGGGTGAATAATTAATGACAGAATCTTCATTTTTGGGTGAATTATCTCTTAGTAAACTAAGCGAGTTTAGTCATTTAGACATTTTTATCCAAAGAGACTTACAAATGAGGACAATGGAAGCAATTAAAAATCAACAAAAGGGCAATGATATGCACGTGAGACTTACCTAGTGCTTTCATGAGTGAGTGTAGCACACTACAGAACTGTGGCGTTCTTTGGTCGTAGCTGAGATCAAGTGCTGTTAACACGTCCTGAACCACATCGGCCACTAGAGGCAGCAGACTGGCATCCGAGTGAGTGAACATGACCGCAAGAACTCGCGGCGCGTGGGGGTGCACACTGGGTCTGGCTAGGTTTAGAGAAACGTCATTGAGAAGGTAGTCAGAGTTCTCGATGACCAGCTCTTTGGGTGAACTGTAATCGCAAGCCTTGCAGAGGTCACACATGGCACTAAAAGCAGCTTGGCTGACAAGAAGCGACTCGTCCCCGGCCTTCTCCAGCACTGGGTATAGCGTCGTCATCAGAAGCAGACGGAAATCTGTGCCTAACGCCAGGGAGAAGCCCCCGATGCCCTCCAACTGGATACAGATTTGCCAGATGTTGCTGTTGAGTTGGTGAAGCGTTGGAGTTTTGGATGCTGGAAGCAGCTGCAAACAGTTTTGCTCTGGATTATTGGACACCAAGGACGTTATAGACTCGAGCTTCCCATCCAAGGCTTCTGAGACCGTAGGGAGATGCCAGTTAGTCAAACTAATGTACTCCTCGATGATTGACATGATTGAAGACTTGAAGTCTTCTTGACTTGTTCTAGACTGGTTTGTTCCTGAACAATCGATCCTAGATCCATCCGTTTCTACTCCAATACCTGCAGCACCAACAACGACCTCATTGAGGACTAAAGCAGCTTGTTTTCTGTAAACCGAAGACTCCTTGTACAGTTCCAAGAAGCGGTCAACAAGAAGGTAGAGGTTTCCGTAGTATCCCAACACTCTGCAGATCTTCCTGAGTGCTGAGAATATCTTGTCGTCTGTAAAATAGAGGAAGTATTTCCTCTGGGCCGGGATTTGATGCAGGTCAGGCCTCAAGTCCGTCGAAGACATTAGAGTTCTCTCCTCGATGATCTTCACGTCCGTTACGTCCAGCTCCATCACTTGCATCAGTGCTTTGGAGATGCGCTCCAGATGTACTGCTGAAGTTAGTACCGCATCTACTTTGGGCCCCAGAATCTTGAGGTACCCAAGGAACACGTTAAGAACAAAGAGCTTGCGTTGGTCATCAGACGTTCTCATGAGTCTGGGCAAGGATGACGCCAAGCTGTGGAGGTTTTCAGAGAGAATATCAGTAAAGTCCTGCTTGCCATCGGTTTGACCCATTTGTGCCACCTCATCTAACGCTACATTGCACCTGCGTTTAACCTCAGGCTCCTCATCGTTAATTGCACCTACCAATGCTTCCAATAGTGGACCGACACATTCACCCACAGACTGACTACACTGAGTAAGAAGAAAATGGGATAGAGTGACCAGCTCAAGCCTGACTCTCCAATGCGGGTGGGCGGAAGTGCAAGAAATGATCTTCTGTAGGACCAAAGCAAGGCGTTGGGATGTGGCTTTGCACCAAGTCGGAGTCCTCTTTACAACAAGCTCCTCAACCCTTCCTAAATCCCCAGCTGCTAAATCATTGTCTGTTTTCTGAAGCTGCTCATCGGCCATTACCAGACCAACCACTTTGTACCAAACCCTCATTGCCTTCACTGTAACCGCATGGCCTTGTCTTACATCTCCACTTATTACGAGACTCAATGCTCGAGATATCCCGGGTAAAAAAGTGGCCAAGGTGCGTCCGAGCAGGTCCCTCTCATCCCTTCCTATCTCAATGTGTTCTTCTTCGCAGTCGCACTGCTGAAACAAAGCAAGGAGACATTTAAGAGAAGCAGACTGAACTCTTCTGACCTTTTCGTGCTCTGCTAAAGCCAGAAGAAGTGAAACGGCGGCTCCAAGTCCAGGCAACATGCTTGGCTCGTAGAGTTTAAAAACGATGTCACCGTAGGCAGAGTGCATGAGGGCTTCCAAGCATCTAAGGACAGCCAGCTTTAGCTCCTCAGAGGTCTTTGCAGGTTTTCCCGGGTCTTTTGGCGTGCAAAGGCAAAGGCACAGCTCAGAGAAAAGATCTCTGAGAGAATCCCAGCTCCGAACGCAAGTGTTCTCCAGCACATACGTCATGGCTTCCATCACCGCCTGGACAAGTCCCTCCCGCTTGGAGCCAGGGGTTTTGAGGACGAATCTGAGGGGAAACAGAATGTAGTCCTGGAGCTGTTGAAGAGCTCCATCGCTCACACTGCGGAGATGACCGCTAACAGCTTCTACGTTAGCGACCGTAGGTTCTTTAGTCAGGAGGACACAGGATGGGCGGAGATATGCAAATGCAATCTTTGGGTCTTCGATCTGGTGTTCAGCCATTATTCGTGTACGGAGCTACAGGATCTGCGAAGGGTGTTCATAAAAGCTTTCAGTCATCGAGAGATCTGAGCGTGATAGATGCAAATATAAAAATGTATGACAAGGAGAAACTTTTGTTAACTAAGCAAATGCTAATCAGCATCTGTCAGTATTTCTTGAAGTGCCATTTGATTATATAGTCTAGTAAAGGCATTTTTACAATGGATGCTGATCATTTTCCAACTGATAAGAGTTTTCACCAGCGTACATCAAGCATGCAAACAGGCAAAAGACATTGGCAAAATAGTCTATGACTAAGAACTGCTTATCACACCAAAACATTTAATGTCCTGTGAGGTGTATCAGTCTTGTTACTGCGTATGACTAATAAGATGATGGCCAGTAAGCACATTTAAAAGTCACAATGCTAAACAACTTGCTTTTCAGCTGTTCTTCTATGCCCATGTTTTATGTTGACATGAAACGAGCACACTGAATATTTACTTACAGCCCCTTCCCTTTCAGTTCCCATAGTACTTACTCTGAGCGGTTCAGTATCAGCAGCAGCACAAGTGCAGTTTTAAGCTCAAAATCATGTCAATAAACTCCTGCTTCGTTTAACTGAACATAAAACCAAAGCTTTTAGCGAACAGCGAGATCCTATGTGTCTGCGGGGCAAAGGAAGACTGGGTTTCCTACACAAGGGAACAAACGTCACTTGAAAATGACCGGTAATGTTATTTAAAACGACGCATTACAGTGTTGCAAAAAACCACATCCAGCGTGATGTCGCGTCGCGTCGGGATGACGTCACGAGCGCGACTCGTTTGTTTACCAACCAACTTGGAACAGAACCCCATCGTGTCCGCGCGTTCGGCAAAAGTTTCGAGGATTAAACCCGCGCGTCGCATTTTATTAATTCGATTTGTCGACATCTCGACTTAGGCCACCCTTCGGGTCCGCGGGAGGTCGCGTTCGGGGGTTTCCGCGCGCGCTGAGCCTCACTGAAGTTGAATCCAGATTAGGCTAACGTTACAAAAACTGCTGACAGGTGAGGATTTATTTACGTGAACTTTGTCTAACCTTCTTAATTAGCGTTGGCTGCGTGTCTCAGAAATTACGCGTCGCAACTAATCACCTTCTCAACTGATCAATAACTCGGACTGCATGCATTTTAAGTTCAAACTCTTCTATTACGTCTCCTTCGGTGATCGCACAGAATGCATTTATGCAATCGAACTACCTTTACAAATGCTTTGTTTATGTATGCATATTATATGTGCATACTTTGACTATATTGCTCTTTAAAGTGCAATTATTTCACGTGGTCTCTCGTGACGCGAGAAAACGAGGTCATGAATCCTGCGTGCATAACAGCTATTCAAAAGTGACTTAATAATGTGTATGCATGCATTACTTGACTAATGAATTGGGTTATTGTAGCGTTTTTATTTAATATAAGGCTTCCGGATTAAAATTTATACGAGTAATGTGTCATTTTTAACTTTTTTTTTATTTGTAGTTAATTTTTAACGTCACTGGATTGTGAAAAAAATAAAATAAATAATAATAATAATAATAATCCACGTCGTAGCTGTGATATAATAAGAATTACAGCAAAAATCGGTAAATAAACTAGTAGTTTTAAATGCAGAAGAACAACTGCCCGTATGTTTATGCTTCATATATTACGTTCTAATTATTATGGTCTGTTTTCGATTTTCTTAAGTGGCGCAGCTCAGAGCTGTTCGTGTGTCTCCTCAGGGTTGTTTGGCGAGGGAGAGCGGTCAGCATGTCGTCTTTCTCCGAGTCCGCGCTGGAGAAGAAGCTGTCTGAACTGAGCAACTCGCAGCAGAGCGTTCAGACTCTGTCTCTGTGGATCATTCATCACCGCAAGCATGCGTCCTTCATCGTGCGCGTGTGGCACAGGGAGCTGAAGAAAGGTAAGCGGCCGAAGGAGAGGAGCGCTCCTAAATCGCTGGACACCCAAGATGCGAACGGGTTTGTTTCTCTTCATCGGGTTTGGAGAAATGCGGCGTTGCGTGGATGGGTGCCGTCGGAAGGAGATGAAAACATCACGATAAGTCCATCGGTTAACGCCTTGAGAAGTGTTTTTTTTTTAATTAACCATTGCTCCTGGCTAAAATGTGTGTCTGTACTGCATCGGGAGAGAAATCTGCACAAATGGAAAAACTTCGATGGGATTTTTTTCACTGGAAGAGGTGTTTTTATAGATTATGGACTTGCTTTTTGGCCGTAAGCGTCGGCTTGAAGTTAAAGCGCCTTATTGGTGGATTTGTTTGCGTGCAAATCTTCTCTTCGCAAGACGTTAAGCGATGGATAGGAGCAGGGTGGATAAATGCGATGATTTTATCTTATTCTGACGGCACCCATTCACCTCGGAGCATCCGTTGCTATGGCAATACTACGTTTCTTCAAATCTGGTGAAGAAACAAACTCATCTACATCTCGGCTGGCCTGAGAGTGAAGACATGTCAGGAAACCTTCATTTCCTCATTATATAATATGAATCCAGCCTTTACTGGACTACTCTTAGCTTGCACTAGGCAACTAGTGTAACCTTAAAAACGTGCCGAGATGCTCAGACGTTAAACCGGAGCGGTTTGGTTGGTAATGAATGTGTTTGTCGTTCAGCGAAAAGCAGCAGGAAGCTGACGTTCCTGTATCTGGCGAACGACGTGATTCAGAACAGCAAGAAAAAGGGTCCCGAGTTCACCAAAGATTTCGAGGGCGTCCTGGTCGATGCCTGCTCGCACGTGGCCAGGTAAACGCAAGCTGCACGGTTTCTCGTCCGGGAGCGCATCTGTCCCGTCTCACTCACTCACGCACGCTCCGTGTCTTTCTCCGGCAGAGATGGAGACGAAGGCTGCAAGAAGCACATGGAGAGGCTGCTGAACATCTGGCAGGAGAGAAACCTGTACCGCGCAGACTTCATCCAGCAGCTCAAGCTGGCTATCGAGGACTCGGACAGTCCCAAACAGAAGCCCGCAGGTCAGCGCAGCGCAAACGCTTCTAAAAACATCCCAAGATGCTCCTGATGGATGTCAATGCATTTTCACCATTTATGCTCCGATTTGTGTCATCACTACTACAGTAGTTATATACTATAAATGCAACCTTTTTATTTTTTAGCAAATGCATGCTTGTGATGCTTGTCCTGTGGAGTGTGTCGACTGCGTCTCTTTTTAGCGACTAAAAGTTGCGTGGTGTTTTGTAGCAGATGACAGAAAAAACTTAAAAAGAAGCTACCAGAAGGTCCAGGAGGAAGAGGAGGAGGAAGATGACGACTACAGAGGTCACTATTCTCCTCGTGAGACAGATGCAGCTGCTCCACAACTGGTACGAATGACGAATTGATGCTTCATATGCATAATTATTTTAGTATTTTAAATCAATATCAGTAGTCAAGATTTATGATTTATGATTTTCTATGTATATCTATTAGTGCCGGCAAATGATTAATCGTGACTATGTATGGCATATTTATTATGTGCATGTATAAATACATACACATGCATGCATATATTTAATATAATTACTACTTTTATATATTTAATATATAATTTTATATATATATATATATATATATATATATATATATATATATATATATATATATATATATAAACATATATATTAAAAAAATATATATATATATATATATATATATATATATAAACATATTTATTATGTTTAAAACATGCAGTAACAAAAACATTTATTTTGCATGCATTAATCTCGATTAATAATTCGACAGCACTAATATCCATCTGTTTTAATTACTTCTTTATTTAATTTCGAATGCTCCTGCAATATGAAAAATATTGAAATTGAACTATATAAACAGAAACGCTTATCAATTCTGAACATAAAAGCTTAACTTTGGATAAAAATGCTGTAATATGGATCAATGTCTACAATTAAGGTTGTTTTTTTTTTTTTTTTTTAAACGAATCCCCAGAACTGTGGCTGGAAAAAAAAAAAATAAGTTTGTAAATTTAAAAAAAGATATAATTTAAATGTGAAAAAGCTTGGGTAGTTGATTTGACGTAACACTGCAAGATATTGCTATAACCGCTTATGATATGTGATGAGAAGCTGTTTTTTCTTGGCGGTCCTCAGACGGAGGATCTGGTGAAAGCGCTGCAGGATCTAGAGAACGCTGCGTCCGGAGACGCTGCCGTGAGACAGAAGATCGCCTCGCTGCCGCAGGAAGTGCAGGACGTCTCTCTGCTGGAGAAGATCACGGGTGAGGCTCGCGGGGGGGAAACATGACCGCTTCCTGTCAGACAGGGGTTTCTGATCAGCTCTCCGTATTCCCTGCAGACAAACAGGCGGCGGACAAGCTGTCGAAGACGGTGGACGAGGCCTGCCTGCTGCTGGCCGAGTATAACGGGCGCCTGGCCGCCGAGCTCGAGGACCGGAGACAGCTGGCCCGAATGCTCACAGAATACATCCAGAGCCAGAAAGAAGCGCTCAACGAGAGGGAGAAGAAGCTGGAGGTACTTCCAAACCCCATTTCTGAATATCGGAGCCGGGGTTTTCCAAGCGATGAAAGCGGATGTGATTTTCTTTTACCCTCAAACAACAAGATAGCATTATAAAAGTCGCTCAAGAAAGCGTGGTCGATGATGAAAACACGTTTTGTATATATATTTATTTATATTTATTTTTTTATATATATTTACTTTTAATTGTGTGTGTGTGTATGTATGTATGTATGTGTGTATATATATATATATATATATATATATATATATATATATATATATATATATACACAAAAATATATATATATACACACAAAAAATATATACACACACAAAAAATATATATATATACACACACAAAAAATATATATATACACAAAAAAATATATATTTTTTTTTATTAATTATATATATATTTTATTATATATTTATTTTTAATTTTGTGTGTATGTGTGTATATATATATATATATATATATATATTATTATTATTATTATTATTATTATTATTATTATTTATTTTTTTATTTTTTTATTTTTTTATTATATTTTTATATTATATAACATTATAAATGTATATAGTCATTTCAGATCGATTTAATGCATCTTTACCGAATTAAACCGTATTCATTTATTTAAAAACGACAAGCAGAATGTTGTTTTTGTTGTTGACCGCTTCATTCTGTTCTTGCAGGAATACAAGCAGAAACTGGCTCGCGTCACGCAAGTGAGGAAGGAGCTCAAGTCTCACATCCAGAGTCTTCCGGACCTCTCTCTTCTACCGAGCGTCACCGGCGGCCTGGCCCCGCTCCCGTCCGCCGGGACCTGTTCTCCACCGACTGAACCGTCTCCAAGACTCTGTACGATCAGACACTGGGCTCCTCCTCGCCGACGTCAGGAGCGGAGCGAAGATCACGCCGTTCGTTTTTTCCATTAGTTCTCAGCTAAGCCTCGCCGAGATCGAACCCGCCAGTCATTAAACCGGACTCAGAGAGTGTGGAGGTTTCGTTTTTTTTTGTGACTTTGCCGTAGAAAGCGACTCCCTTTGCTTTGTCTTACACCCGTAGGTTTTTAGTTCTATCGCTCAGCGTTCGATCTCGCTCCAGTTTGGTTTTCGGGAAAGAGGCCGAGCGGCGAGGATTCGGTTTTTAAACGCCTCACGAGTTCACGGTATCAAGAGAAAGCGATTTAGAAACCCGTCGTCAAAACCGATATATTTTGGATAAAAAAAAAAATACTAATAATAACCTGACCCGTTTTTCTTGAAATTATTATTTTGCTGATGAATTTGCGAGAAAACACAAGCGCGGTCGCATTTTCTTTCTCGGTCACTGTATGTTTACAGTGTCTCTCATTAAATGTGACTGAACACGTCCAGTACCTGAATGCGTTTTGATGCGAGTGAATCCTTGAGGTTTGTGTTTTTTGCATTAAAGGGCCGGCGCGTCGCCGAAATGCAGAGCGGCCGAACTCTGTCCGTTTCCAGTGTTGAATTCGCCGGGGAATGGAATATCAGTGCATCATTATTATTTATTCATCTTGTGCTCCGTGATCGTGTCATTTCCTTTAGTTTCTGGAGTCAGCTTGTTTTAATGGCATGTTAATTTATGCTCTTGATGAGCAATTTGCCGATAAATTAAACAGCATTTTTAGCAGGTAAAAGGTCACAGAACCTACAGTCAACTGTACGTTATTGGAAACAAATAATAATAATAATGTAGTATTTACATCGTAACTGGCTTATAAGAATATGGTTATCGTCTACATTGATATTTTTTGTATTTGTAAACTACTATTATGTATTATACTATTATATATAGGTAAGGAGAGACTCCTCTGAACCCTTCAAGTCTAGGAGACAAACTAGGTTTAGGATTAATTGGGCGTTTTTATATAAAGTGTGGATAGTTTTGCAAAAGAAATCGCCAAAAGCAAACTTATGCAGCAATTGTAAAAGAAATCTGATATATATATATATATATATATATATATAGATATAGATATAGATATAGATAGATATATATAGATAGATATAATGTAGCGATAATGTTGTTGGGGGTGTTTTTCACGTGCAGTGCTTTCCAAATGAGTCTCAAGCGAGGTTCTCCAGCAGACCTTTTATACTTAACCCCATTTGAAGACTGAAAAAATAACAACGCGGAGTCCTCACTGTAAAAAAAAAAACAAATTGTATAAAAATGTGCACAAAAATGACCAATTTGTCTGGGGCCCGAAGAAACTACCAATAATGTCCAGAGAGTCAATAGTAGCATTTCTATTATATATTAAGTAAGCTAAATTGTATTCTTCAGTGTTTCCCAGTAGTCAACAGCAACTTTTGTTACTTTAAATATAACTAATATTTAGGTTATAATGTTAAAACCTCCGGTAAAAACTGTCAAGTGATAATATGACCATATATGGAGCTCCTTCAAGTCGGAAACAACACACCTGTCCAAATTACGTCATCGAGCCGCCCCAGGTAGGGACTGGTTCACGCGCAGATGAGCTTCACCGATGATTCATTCAAACAAGTGTACAGCTCGGATCAAGTCGTAAAACATGGCCGGCCGCATCGCTATGTTCACCTTGCTCGTCGCCGTCGGTACGTAACGCTCGCGCTTGTCTGTCGATGTTTTCCTTTGAAGCGAAGGCGATAAACGTGCTTCTCGACAGGCGGCGGGGAGGTCAGCGTGAGAAGGGGGGAGAAGCTCTCCCTCAGCCTCGCCGCACTCGAGCCGAAGATGGTGAGTCTGCGAAAAGTGCACGGAAAGGAGGTCAGAGAGGTGTTCTGCTACTGCTCCCCGGAGGAGCAGAGCCGTGGCTGCAGACCCAGCGACTCCGGCAGGTTTTCGCACCGAGTTGGTGAGGAGGACTTCTCCATAACCTTTCTGGACGCTCACACCAGCGACAGCGGGCTTTACGAGCTCCAGATCATCGATGGCAAAAACGAAGGGAAGAGTTATTCAGTTACGTTGACCGGTGAGTATTTTACTATCCTAATTATATAGCTATGGTAATATGAAGAAAAAATATATATATATATAAAAATATATATATAATATTATTATTTTTATTTATATATATATATATATTTTTTTAATTATATTGCTTTTTATTAATTCAATATTTATTTATTTTTATTATTTAATTATATATTTCTTATATTTTAATAATTAATAATTAAAATAAAATTTAATAATATATATATATTTTTTTTAAAGCCAACTTTGTTATTGATGAAGGGAAGTGACGTGTTGTTAACAGCTGTTTTTGCTTGTTTGTAAATGCCTTGAAACACACCGCACCTATGTTTTGTGTGCGTGTTTGGGGCTTTTCCTGGGTCCTCCTTTTCTGGGTCCTAGTGACTGAGTGCTCTGTAGGGTGCGGCAGGTTTGAGGGGGGTTATCCATGCAGGTGTTGTGTCATAACACATCTTTCATCTTGCGCTATTAACTAAACCAATGCTGTAAGCAACAGCACTTTTCCATTCAGACAACACATTTATATGTGGTGGAACCGGTGTTTCATGGTTGAAAGCAGTGCTCTTTCCCTGCTAAGTCGTATAAATGCACTACTTTTGCTTCATGCCATCACTCGCAGGGCTAAGCGTATCAAATATGAAATGCAATGTTAAATGCCAAATATTAAACACACGAAGCTCTGTTTTAGACCCAGTCACAGAGAGTGAAGCAGAGTGGGTCAGGTGAGTGAAGTCGGGCAAGTACATACTTGACATTTTTCAACACAAAAGGACACTCGGAAGACGGTTTCCAGGACATTAGTAAACACAACAATGCAAACAGCCTACATGTAATGCTTAAAATTCTTTAATTATATATCCGGTTATTTTTTTGTCCCATACAGAGCAACAGCTCCGTTCCATTAACCCTGAACCTCCACCCATCCGTGCATTTACGCCACCTGCTACATCCACCAAAGCAGAAGAGATATTCGGGATAGATGACCTGACCACCCCGTTCGGCACAAAACGAAATCGCAAAATAACAGGGGGCATCGTAGGGGGCCTCTCAGTGATCGTTGCGGTCGTTGTTATTGGTATCATCTGCCATAAACAGGCAAGTATCATCATTAGTAGATTAAGCAAAGATTCTGTTTTGGTATTAAATGTTTTTGTGTTAATATCTGTTGTGCCGTTTTGTTTGTGCGGTAAGTATTTATCTGCAAGACTTAATGAAACCACATCGTTATTACAGTAGATGATTAAAACATTGCAAATATTGGATATATAAATGTATTGTTTAATTTCTTTACAATTTAATAGACTTGAACTTTTCTGTAGCAGGTGCACCGGCCAGATGGATCCTTCGAGGTTTTGTAGGGCTGCTCCGTGGACAATAAAGAAGGACCTGTACGTGGAGCTTGAAAGGATGATTAGCGAAAATGAAAACTGCGAAACGAGACACTGCGTGGACTCAAAAGACTGCCGTCGAGATCTCGCGCAAGTCCCCGTCACACAGAAGCAGCAGCAGCTCTTCTCAGAGACGAGCAGGAGCTCAGATGTTCGATCAGAAACACGACGGTGAAGATTCCCACCAGACCAGACAGAACCAGACGAACCAGAGCCTCGGTGACCCCGCAGCGATCCACACAACCTGAAAGACAGAAGACACCTTCTGTAGAAAAGAGAGCGCTTTCTGTTGCGCTAGGAAGAGAGTTTTTTGTGGCGAATGACCGCTTTACCTTCCTGTCGTGGGCAGATGTCTTTGTGAAGACGGACGGTTTTGTTGTTCACCGGGTTTGTTGCTGTACAGCTGTAGATCTCCGGATCATCATGATGAAGCTCTAATGGTAAACTGAGGTTGATGTTGAGATCAGGATCGCTGGTCCGGTTCAACAGTTCACCTCCTTTGTACCACGAGATGAACACGTCTCGGTCGTTTCTCACCGAGCAGGACACGGAGCACGTTTCCTCCATCTTTGATGAACCTAGAAGACATGGTGGAATCTGTTTAGCTGTCCTTTTGCTTACAGGGTGTCCACAGGTCCCTAAAAAGTAATCACATGATTGCTAATGTTATTGTAATTCAAAAGAAAGTTCTTAATCTGACTGGAAACAGCCCTACGTGTATAAACGCTGGTGTTTTGACATGAAAGATGATGCATGCATTTTAAAAAAGTTAAATAGTTAATTAAATCTGCATGCTTATATATTATTTAAAACACAACACTGATGAAAATATTGCTTCGGAATAAATGTACTCCAACAAAAATCATAGTGATGCTGTGCTTTTGTGCGTATATTTGTATTGTCTGCTGATAAGAAAAATTCTCTGTATATCGTGATGTTATTTATATCAGGGTTTTAACAAATATTACATGTGTATTATGATGTTTACGTCTTGCTTTTCATATCAAGTGGTATTATGAAGGTCTCAAATGTAACCTGGCCCTATCTGTAGAAAGCGTGTCTTGGGTTTATGGTCTTTTTCAGCACTGAGCTCTTGCATCCAGAGACTGAGGTGTGTGATAAACCTGCTGGACTGGATTGTTTCCGTGGAAGCCGTATTGCTGATAACCTGCCTAATACCTGTCGGATTTATAAACATCCAAACTTTAGGGAGTGAGTACCTCCTTTGAACGTTTTCGTCAGATTTTAGCCGTTTTCCGCTTTTTCTTTGTGTGAAACGTTTTTCCTCGCCTGTTCCAGTTTATTACCTCGAGCTTGTCTTC